>NW_017152138.1:1465812-1468164 GCF_001652005.2 Ceratina calcarata
GTGAAGCAATAATTTTGTTTTTAAGGAATGTTAACAAAAACTGATTTTAGAACTTTGCAAGATTGTATTCTATGATTTTTTTATCGCATACCCAAGTCAAACGTGAATTCAGTGAAAATTCCTAGTGCACTTATGAGCAGGATACTTAAACACAATTTTTTAGGGGGATCGAACGAGGTTATTGTAGCGACCACCGTTTATATTCGCACACTGGGAAGAGGGCACGTTCGAGTGTACTTGATGCAACGCTCAACCTTGGGAAAGTCACTCTGAATGACAAAATTCCCAACCATTATTAACACCTCGCCTTGGGTCAAAAAAAGAAAAATCTGTATCATATCAAACTAGGGAGCCAATTTCGCACGATGAAAAAATGTTGGCACGGATCCTCGCACCTAATAAACCTGTACACGGATAATTTACGACACTACGTTTATCTTTTAGACACGTTCAGCGATCGGTCTGCGATTTATCTTTTATCTTGCGATCTTTTAGATTACGTCTTAATAACAGACTCCGTTCTCTCTTGCTTTAAACCCGATATAATAGTTCCTCTGTGATTAGCATATTATTGCAATTTTTATCGAGTCGTTTTAATCCACGATGTACTTTAAGGGTCACGTGAGTGAATGGAGAAAAAGTATAAATCGGTGCATAAAAAGAGAAAAGGGGACTCGCTTGAGGGAAGAGGAAGAGGAAGAAAAAGGCGAAAACAAATAAAGAATCAATAAAATGAGCTGATCGATTTAGGCCGCAGGTAGTTTCTTCTTAATGATGACTGCAGTTTATGAGCTCGACCGTTGAGCACTTTCGGACGTCTCTGATTCAAAGAAGCCGAATATGGAAGAGGAAGGAACAAGAGAGGGGCGGTGCCTGGTTTTCTGCTTAAGAGCAGGTCAGTTATACCAGACTGACTGGTCTCGAGATCGGCTGCCTACCAATTAAGTGGTAACCGACAACCTGTTATTTTTCCGACACGCTTCTGATCTGCCACATAGGTGGAGAAGGTCATTCGCACTTTTGTGTACACGCCTGTTTACGCATTCTCACAGTTTCGACTGACGAGATCGCTCGAGACTTGAGATAATGCACAGGGTGTCTTTTCATGTTTACCACCGTGCTGAGTTCTGTTCTACTACCATACAAGAAAGAATCTCGAGAAATTTTTCAAAGTTACTTTTCATTTCACGTTCCTCGAAATTGTTACAATAATAATATTCTTAAAGACATGTGAATTCTCCTATTATTCAATAAAAATTATTAGTAATTTTATTTAAATTATATAAAAGTATTAGACAGAAAATGAATAAAAATTGAAAATATCGTAAGGGTTAAATACGTAGTACAATGACTTGTTTATACTAACAGAAGAATCGATTACTATTTTTTAAGAATATTAAAATTGTCCAGGAATGAGAATCTTGAATGCAGTTTTTTCGCAATACTTCAAATTGATCGATTCGTCGAGATGATCGCGATAAAGCGGCGGGTTTATAAAATACGTTCATGAATCATTTACAACTTCGTTTTTACATACGTTGCAATAACACTGGACAGTTGCCATTCGATATCTCTAAAGCTCTTCGCGTAAATTGGCGAGGAATAATACTTGTTTTAGGTAAAAAAGTTTTAATTAAACCGTATTAAGGAATATATGAAAAAAATGAAGTATACCGGAACCATAAACAGCGAAATAACCCTAAGCACAGTATCCAAGGATATTTTCTTATGTATTCTTATAAAACAAAGAAGTCTTAGTCGAAGGAACTCGATTCACCGAATTAAAAATTATCGTATAAGCCTAATCCAATTGGCGGACGAAGAACAGAGCGAATGGAGAAGTGAATGGCTCGAAAACGTTTATGACATCGTCCTTGCGCTAGGTGTCCAGTCGGTAAAGAGAGGGAAGAATGGCAGAGTTTAAAAATCGCTAAGCGCGTGTCGTGTGATGGACGGTTTGCAGCTGCCGGATTTTTTCCGCGAATTTTTCGCGATTCCGATGCGAGCAGATGCGACCTCGACGAGAGATGCACGATTCTTCTCGCACACTCCCTTAGTTTTCCCTTTTTTCTTATTCGTTTCGCATCACGCAGTCGAATTCGTCGATGATAGAGAGATAGTAGAAAATTTTTTCTTTCTTGCTACAATTTTCATTTAAGAACAGGTAACCGTCACTCTGTATTGAAATCGTTTTAGCAGAAGATATAAAGAAGTCAATGTAATATGTCATATGAAATATTAACCGTCAGATGCTTATCACAATATCTTTTAAGGATGTATAGGCTATACATATATTTAAACAATGCTAGCATGTTGAATTTGTTATTATAGATTCCTATTACTATTAAAAAG
>NW_017152138.1:1468574-1470631 GCF_001652005.2 Ceratina calcarata
ACCTTTCTTGTAGAGGACGACGAGATCTATAATTTCCGTGTAAAAATTTTTCGCTAGCGTCAATAGTTTACGAGTAATTTGCAAAAAACTGTTTTGTCGTTTTTTGCAAATAACTCGTAAAGTATTAATGCTAGCGAAAACTTTTTATACAGAAATTGTAGATCTCGTCGTCCTCTACAAAAATGGTCGTATGCAATTTTTTCGTATCTCGAACGGTTTAGGAGTAATTAAGGGAAAACGAAATTTTTTGTCAAAAGTTCGCTGATTCGACGGTGGAATGGTCGGATTTTGTCAACATCAATAAAATGTCAAATAATCATACGTAACTCGTTAAATATCGAAATTAGAAGAAGAATGCACTATTTTTAATTACAGGAAATGCGTTTTTCTAAGGTACATAAACTTTTGGTATTGACTATATGTATAGCCAATACATCCTTAAATGTGATATCACAAATGTTTTATTTTGCATAAATAATCCACAGTCTAAACACTTCATTCCGTTTTTATTATTTAAAGACTGATTTGTCGTAAATTATTAATAATAAAATAAAAGACGCTGTCTACGAAAATTGCGAAAGATAAAAATCACGATGAGGAGGTGGAAAAAGTGGTTTCCTCGATTGGCGAAACGCGAGGAGTGGAACAGAGATTAAACTCTACTTAGTCCGGGACAATTCGGGATTCGGCGATAATTAAGCGCCGAGGAGACCCTTGATCCTCAAGGGCGGGGTCTTTATCGTGGCTTAAGGATGGGATTAACCGTGAGGAATGAATAGCTATTGGCTGACCCTGAGGATCATCAACGACTCGATAAGAACGGTTCCTGATAAACCTACGAGACATTACGATAGTGATATCTCTACCAGTTCCGAGACGTTCACCTTTGAGAAAAAAAAAAAACTGTCCACGTGTGTGCACGTTCAATAAAAAAGACTTTACACTTGATCATATAATATAGAAGCAAAATAATGTCAAAATACGAAGATTCTTTGGCTTATTGTGGTTAGTATAATTGCATCAACATCCTGAATCTAACTCCTGTTGCACACCGGTCCACTTTAAATCGAATTTACCAGATCTCATATGGACGCGAAAACAAGCAGCCGTTGCGCTTCCACCTTTGAAGATCGAAAGGAACCGAATCCTCGTTTTCCGTGGGACAGCGACTCAATTGTGTAAATCGTTTCGAGTGTCTGTCGGAATCGCGGAGGCGCGAACCTTTCTGTTTGTTGGTTTTTCGAGAGCGTGCCCCGGGGCTCATTGTTCGTAAACATATGTTCCGGTGGGCGTGCGGCAAGAGTGAATCCCGTTCCTCCTCGGTAGAGAAAAGTCAGAGAAAGAGAGAGAGAGAGAGAGAGAGAGGAGCGAACGGATGGACGAGGAGCCGATGGCAACGACCAGACAGACAGCCAGTCTGGCATCACCTGGACGTATAGCACGCGCCTTTGCTGATGCTCAATATCTACCTCTGTAGAGGAAGGACACGATTGAAAATCGATGCGCAACGAGCGCATTGTGCGCCCGATCAGTGCCATAATGCAATCGTACAACGTCGTAACGTCGTAACCGAAAAACAGAATAGAACGACCCTGACCGTCGAATCCTTTTCGCTAGCAATGAAAATCCATTTAGGACCAGGGGAAATCCGGAGTCAAAGGACGGGTGAAAGAACTTCGGCTGTGTGGCACCGCATGCCCAAATGCAATTAAGATTACAGGGAAGGGTTCGAAATGCATTTTGGGATTATAGTTGATATAATAATCCAATATAGCAATTGGGATCGGTTACGTATTGCGATACCTACTATACATAGAGGCTGTCGATGGATTTCAAGATAAAGGCGAAAGCTGTTTCGGAGATTGAATCACTATATTGTAAACTTTCTCATCTTCTATAATACTCATTAAATAATCTGCAGTCTAGCGTATACTTAAGGACGTATTGGCTATACAGTCAATCCCAAAAATTTATGTACCTTAGAAAAACGCATTTCCTGTAATTAAAAATAGTGCATTCTTCTTCTAATTTCGATATTTAACGAGTTACGTATGATT
>NW_017152138.1:1471265-1472033 GCF_001652005.2 Ceratina calcarata
GGGTACCCCTTGGAAAAATCTTGGAAAAATCTCGGAAAAATCGAAAATTTTTTTTTGTTGTTTATTATTAGGAATATTCTTCCGACGTCTGATTTCTTTTAAAAAAATGCGTTTCTAAAGTGCATAAACTTTTGGGATTGATTGTACAGCCAATACATCCTTAAAAAGAATCGTGGATCGATTATAAAAATTGGCCATTGATGTACAAACGGCGAGAGAAGTGCTAATAAAAAAAAGTATATATCCCTCGAAATCGGGGAAATATCTGACGAGATTTAAGCATTGTTCGATGGATAAATTGCATTCGAAGGACGGGCGCGCGCGGCCTTGGGCTCTCCCAGCCGACGTTGTTTATCTCGCGTGTGCCGCGATTTGCGAGAATATAATCACGTGTTTTTCCCATCTATGGAACATGTATCTCATTTCTCCCTTCGTCTCGGTGCAGCTTGGCGCGTTTCTGGTCGATCTGCGATGAGACAAGTGCGTGCAGCGCGTTGATCATTTCGCACGGGACGTTGCTCACGCTTCACGAATAAATCTACGCCGTGACCCCCTAAGGAGTCCAGGTGGGACTGGTGAAGAACGTGGTGCGAACATTAAACGTGCAATGTTGCATTATTTTCAGATAACAGCTGGCGCCGTTTCTCGAAGGATTGATCGCGTCTCGTTTCGTGTATTCTTTTCGTTGTCAATCTCTTCATAATGTGGGGTGTAAATAAATTAAGATAGAATTAAGGATGTTTATATAAATTAAGATAGGTTTAAGAA
>NW_017152138.1:1472319-1504246 GCF_001652005.2 Ceratina calcarata
GGACGGAAGAACGTTAGACTGAAAATTAGTTTGTCATTTTAATGTTTACCAGATAAATGGCAAATGGCGAAGCTGATGTTACAAATTCCCAACTTGACCCCTAGTCTTACCAAGGAATTAGACCAGGCGAGGACAGTAACACTTGTCGCGAAAGTCATGCCGGAATCGCACCTTGCGCTGCGTCTCCCCGAAACAGGAGACAACCCGAGTATGTATTGGGGAACTAGTCCCAAAGAAACAGAATAAAAGGAAAAAAAGGTCGAGGTGTGAGAAAACAGAATTAGAACGCGTGAAAGGGAGACGAAGAAGAAGACGATCCTGGAGGACCCTCGAGCCACGTAAATAAAATGTTTTGTAGCCGGTTTCCGTGAGTGCGGTCGTGCTGGCCCACCTACCGAAGAAAAAGGGCTACCTGTCTACCTTCCTCTCCCCTCGCGAGGCCCTGCCACGAAACTTTGAGGTCTTCATTCAACCCGGATTCCTTCCCGGGACTCGTTCCTCGGGCCACGGAGACCATTGACTTCTCCAAGCTGAACAGAGGGGTAGCTTTCACGATAAAGGAGAGTTCGGGGACGTCGATATAACTCCGCACGACAATGGAGATCCGACGTTCGGTGGCACCGGTTCAACTCTTCGTACCGATGTAATCGCCTGGGAATCCGCGAGTCAGACAACTTTTTATTCTGTCGCTTTTTATACCGGACGGGGTGGACGAAGTCGCATATAACAAGCTAAGGGGGAGGACAATGAAACGATCCACCACCCCCGCGATTGGTGCCGGCACCCATATTAGTGATCCATCATACGAGTATTTTTAAGGAATAGAATGTCTCTAACTTCTTCGTCGAGATACATCTCACGTTTATTTGACCCGGTAGTCGTGGATCAGACAAAACAAGTGCATCGCTCTTCTCGTGGAAGCATTGAGACTATAAAAAAGCAATATTCGTCTCGCGAACGATAGGAAGAGTTCGGATCTCTTCAGATTCTAAAATATATTTTGATGTTGAGCTGTAATGCTTATTCATTATAGTTATAGCCTTCAGCGATTTTTAATGAAGAAAAAAATTGCAGTAATCCGTTATTTTAATTATAGACAAGAGGATGGAGTCCCTTCGTAGTTCCTACAAATATGTGTTCCATAGGTTTCTCTGTATTATGTACTCTATGGAATTAAGATCTGCTAATATATCACACTTTGATGGACGGTTTTTATCATCATTTGTGACGGATATCAAGATATTAAGAGTAAACGATCGAATTCAGCATCATTTGTGACGGATATCGAGATATCAAGAATAAACGATCGAGTCATCTCGTTGGCCGAATGATTAATTAACAGGCAGTACGATGTAAATTACTTGGCATAACTGAAGCGTGCACCCGACGCATCGGAGGTTCTCGACTAACAGTCGCCCGTTAAGTTTCCATCGTCTTTTACTCGGCAAAAGCTTTTGCAGCTGCGACATTTTTCTAAACAGTCCAACAGACCTTGCGTTCGAGTGTGCACGCCTTTAGCGCAGACGCTTCGGCAGACTGGCAGGATTTTTTCATCCGCGCCAGGATCACCTGGCGGTGATAATTGCGTTGAAAACCACGACATAATCGAGTGGCTTGCACCAAGCCGCAATTACATTATATCGCGAGTGCCAACCGAGCCCTTCACAAGGGAATTGTAAAAGAATATAAATTGCGTGTAATTAATCAGTTAACGTCAAATTCGTTATCGGCTTTGCGTATGAAACGGCTGCAGTCTAGATCTAAAATTAACTTGGATTTGCGCGCCGTAGACGTTTTAGTATCACTGATTCAGAAAATAATTCAAATGAAAATTAAAGAAGGCATGAGCGGTACGAAGAAACGCGAATAACGAAGAAAAAGATTTATAAATAACAGATCAACGAGGATTCTTTTATAGAACGTCGGCAGGGTTTTTTGCGAGCGTAAGATCACGAGGCAGACCGCGCCGCACCTGTGCCTGTCGGCTTCCCAGAGAGAAGAAAAGTGCGGTGGAAAGCGAGAGCGAGAGAAGAACAGATGCGACGGCGATCATTATCCCTCGGCTGGGGAAGAAGAAATTCTCGAAAACTCGCAAACTGTCCAAATGGGCGGACAAATTATCATCCGTAGTCACAACAGAGCGTGCCCTTTTCTTCTCCCTGCTTTCTCTCGCTGTGTCCCACCTTCTCTTTTCTGCAGCGTACCATGAGAAGCTACCCGGCACCTTGCGCGTTTGATTTATCACGATCTCAACGTGTCGTCTCAATGTCTCCGCGGGACTCCCACGTGGACCAGGTTGCGCGACCAGACCCGTTCCCGTTCTCCTATGAGTCCTTCTTCTTCATCCCCCTATGAGCATTCTAACCCTCGAGATTCCTTGGTGGTCGTGCGTACAAAACGGTCCATCTAAGATCGATTATTCTCGAGGAGGCTGCTCGTTCCTTTTTCCATTCTCGATTCATCTAGTTGCCCGCGAGACGATGGGATTTCCGTAAATATAGCCGTTTCTGATTATAAACGCGAGTATGGCAGCTCCATTAGGATAGAATTTTGGGAACCGTTCATTGTGAAAACGGTAGATAAAAAATGATAGAAATGCAACTGCGGATGATAAACGACGAAAAGCGAAATGAGACACCTAAGCATTTTGTCCAACGACTCTTTCTTGGACGGTTTTCATACACCTTCATAACAATTCATTTTGTTGCACTTCAAAGTAATGAAATGATAACTTCAAGTATCATGATCAGATAAAATAAAAAAATCAACGTTGCAAATAGACGTATTAAACGAGCGAAGGTCCAAGGACAGAATTCTTCTCGGGCTCGGATAACAGGCAGATGTTGAAGAAGTTGTAGCAACGCGGTTTACAGATCGAGTCGACGATTACGTATTATTTATTTTTTTCCAAGGGTTGCGATCGGTGGTCGCGGCAGAGACCATTACGTCCACCCCCTGCCGGCTCGTCTGATCAGATACAACTTCCCATTCCCACCTTTCGCCTATGAAACACCCTGCCGAACGTTACAATGCTCCGTTTGATCCACATTGTCGATTGAACCGTCCTTCCAACCGACTATTAAACCCTTTTGTGGGTTTCGAGTCGTTTGTCAAATTTTGCCTGCGACTTCTGCCCTACGTTCGATCATTTTTATTTATCCATGTCACGTAACATGAATTTGAAATGTACTCAATAATTAATATTGCTGTTTCTGAATTTTGTATGTGACTTTTGTCCACCCTGGCTTTATAATAGAATTCAAAAACACTTTATTTATTAGTTCTTCGCAACAAGAATTGTTAATAATTCAAAAACGAGAATAACTAAAATTGAACGAAATGTTCGAACATTCGCAAGATTTTTCGCGAACTAACGGAAAAGGGGAGATTTGTAAAAAGCAAGAGGAACAGTCGCCATCGAGAGGGAAACAGAGGAAGAGAGGGGGTTGCGGCACGCGACTCGCCCGCTTGAAACGCATGCGTGTGTCGGGACTCACGCACGCGGCAACCTGTGAAAGAAGCCGCGAGGCTGCCAGGGAAAGGGGCAAAACGTGCTGGACGAGACGAAGCGACCGGACAAACAGACAAAAAGGAGTAACAAGTAACAAGAATCGAGTGAAACGAGTGTCCCAGCGTCCTCGGGATCCCTAACCCACATCTATTCCTCAGAGTTTGCATGTCCCAATTTTCTTGGGAACATGAAAGTCATTTCCGATATTGAAAATCATTTTAAGAGAACAGATAATCTGACTCGGAGAATTCTTTTTCGACGATTTATTATATTCAGAAGCTTTGATGTTAAAGCCAGAAGCTTCGATTTTACTAAATCGGCACAAATTCTTGGTTTCTTGGAATATAATTTTTTTTACTAGTACGCTCTTCTGTATTTGATGAAGAGCAGTATGCTTCGAGTAAGCAGACTGATTACTCGCGGTCGTGCATCAGAGTCAGCGGATCGGAAGGTTCGAAACGGTACCACGGATGGTCACGGCGGCGATAGATAGGTTGGACGCGCGCTTTGGCTCGTGCCAGTAATGAGCCCGCATCGCTTACCCTACCAACGTGTTTCAAATATACAAACGGCCACACGAGTGCTTTACATACATTCGTACACGCGTGTACAAAGAGGGAAAGAGATAGAGAGAGAAAAAGAGAGAGGTGGCAAGTATGGACTTACATACAAACGGTCGCGGCAGACGAGGCAAATAGACTACCACACAGGGCCTGCCCACCTGCCCACCTTGTCACTAGCCGTGTCGACGTCGCGAGTTGATAAAAATATCGGTACCATAAAATTGAGAGACGCCGCCTCTTCGTCGTTATCCGTTAGGATCTCCGTTTCTCATCTAGACGGCTGACTCTCGTTCGCGGTGAACCGCATTGTAAAAATTTCTAGCAGATTTACGGTTGCCAAAAGAATTGATATTTCAAAAAATTACCGAATCATCGTCGATTTTTAACATCATCATATGAATATTTTTAACACAAACATACTGAAAATCGTATAAAAAAAAGTTTTCAATTATCAAATCACAGAATCTGATTAAATTGCAACATGACTATCTGCCAGGCAAAGCATATCAGATTAGTAATAAACATTTTCATTTCATAGCGTGAACTATGCATATTTAAGTTGTCCTCAGGCATTACATCAGAGATATCCATCGAACAGAATAGAAGAAAATCGTTCGCCTCTTTACCTAAGTACAGCAGATGCTTACGAGTAAGTACATACTCGCACCTGCTCTACACACCCGCGATTGCAAATGCATACACATAAGAATCTATACACATACACTGAATCTATACAGATGAGAAAATATCTATACACAGCTTGAATTTTGCGCAATTTCGCGATTCTTTGAAAGCAAGTCGAATTTCTTTCGCGGACATCTACGCCGAAGCCACGTATGCTCTCGATCTCTTTGGTAGTTTGATCGTGTAACGGGAAACAGACGGATTTGAATAATCGATTTTAAGCTTGCGCCATCGAAGCGACCTTCTTTCGAAGCATACACGAGAACGCGTCGCGTCGGTGAAATCAATGTACATATTTTGTTGCAGCGTAAATCGGAAACAGACTTGTTATTTTCATCTTATTCAATCTTTCCTTCAATAATTTTGAAGAGGCATGCATTTTTATCTGGCTTGCCAGACTTTACGTCATTTCAAAATTTAACGTGTATGCATAAAGTAATGAGATAAGCAATTGATAAAATGATTCGCCAGAAAGCGTTAAAAGAGCGATCGAGGCCTGGCACGGCGGTCTCGACGACCGAGAGGGCACGACTCGGCCGTTCGTAGAAATCTCGTGCAGAAGAAACGTCGACGGAGCATGCAGGCTCGTCCCTTTTAACGCGTATTTAGCGTTGGTATTCAGTTTCGCACAATAAAGCGCTTTGTGGGATATCCGCTTACCCCCGGGGTTACGTCGTGCGCGTGCCAAAATGAAAAAACCGCAAAACGGCTCACCGCTCTAGATCTTCCCCTCTACGCTCGCAAGACCAAACGCCCGTTACCATTCGATCGAATTTTATTGTTGCTCCATTTACGTTTTACGCGCCTCGATTCCTTATCACCGCGTTTCGTATTCAAACGCGATTAACTTGCGAGGACACACGGAGGATATAGTGGATTATAAACTAGAACGAGTCGTTGACTAGACTGCAGATGTTTGTATAAGAATTTTAAATAATGTAGAAAAAAAACACAAGGTGTGCATACGACATGTAAAGAAATGAGAGCTTTTCTTCAGGGCTTATTTAAATAAAAGCATAGTAAGTGGATCATAAGTAGGGACAGTTTCCCTTATGACTTTTAAGGGGTCACTGCCTTTGCTTTGAACATTTACCACGTCATCGAAGAATCATTTACAGTCGTAAACATAGCAGGCGTCTCTGCTTGATTAATCAACCCTCTGGTCCAACCGGGAACAGCGTTTTGCACGCCTTCTCCTGGCAATATGCTTCGAAACGCGATTCGTTCTGGTGTCCGTCTGTGACGGAATTAACCTGATGCCATCGAAATGATTCGACATACTTCCGAACCCCCGCGTTCGGGATAGTGGATAGATCGATTGAATTCAATTTCGAGGGTAACTATCAAACTCACGAGACAGGGAGGAACGCGAATTTGATGAACAGACTCCGGATTTTTATGTAAAGTTTTAAAAATAAATTTATATCTGATGTTCTAAACATTTTTGTAAATTCCATGACTTTTTAGTGTCTCATGTGCGTATATCCAATACTTTTTATAAATGCTTCATGTCCTAGCGATGAATAATCAATTGAAATACAATTTATGTCACTTAAGAATAAAATAGGCAAGTTTTAAAACGTGACACGTTCGGTGTGGCCTCATCGTCTTGCTTTAGTAGGTTAATCACGCGGCAATTGCGAATCACGTATACGATGGTCGGCCATCGACGTTCAATGACAGAAATTCGACGCCTGGCGTCGGTATGTCGTGCAAGTCATAGGAAACGCGAGCGGTAAAAGCTGACGAGCGTAATGGAAAGTCCGGAGAGCAGATAATCAGCCCGTATGTTGTAATCATAGCGTATTTGTTACAGCCATTATCTATCCGCCGCTGCTTCACCTGCTCGTATAAAGTAGAAACGCGTGCGCACCAGTGACAATCATCGTTCCCGGTAATGAGGAATATCGCCGCTTTAATATTCGTCGGATAAGTATGCTCACGGTCCCGGAAAAAAAAAACGACGCGATAAATCATTCTCTTCGAGCACGTCGAATTTAACAGTACCTTTTAACAGCTCTGATAAATCGTGTTCCGTGACGAAACGTAGCTTTCTAAAATAAGTTGATAAGTAGTAAAATTCTTAAATATTGAGCACAGAGAAATAAATGAAAATAAATGATCTGTTCAGTGAGTTATGCGAATGGAAAACAGATTTCGCAAGAGAGAAGTGATTCATCGTTTGAAGGCGTAGGAGGCGCGATCGGAATTCCAGGGTCGGCCTTTTCCGCGACGAGTTTTCGAGAACACAAGCGAGGACCGCGGCCGTGAAAGCTATGAATCGCGTTATTTGCCTATGAAAGGGGGATCGAAGACACCTGAGGCGCCACACACGGCGACGGTAACCCAAAACCCCCGGTAACCCCGGTCTCGCAGCATCGCGACAGACATGTCTTGACACAAAAGGATCCCTTCGTAGAGACCGGAGGCCTTCTTTTCAGGTCGCGCGGACTGAGATCATCTTTCTATTGATGCACCGTCGTTCGTCCCCGCTCCGCGCGTCGTAAAACTGCGACGATAATGAACTGCGCCACGCGAAAATCTTCGTCGCAATCCTCCCGATTGTGCTATTATTCCTACCCCGTCGCGTCGTCGTCGTCCCGCCTCGCGTTACCAGTCTCGGAACGAGTTAAATCGATTCCACTCGTGAAATGGTACTTTATAGTCCATCTCTTATTAACAATCTCAAAATATAAGATTGCAGAGGGCGAAAAAATAAAAAATTGATATAAAAAATGGATTCGCGATTATATTCCATTTCCCAAATAAGTTCTGTTTTACTTATTTAGCACAGCGCTTAAAATTATCATACATAAAGTCTCGTGGTACTCTAAAAAAAAGTCTTTAGGGAAATCGATTCGCGACACGTGTTGAGATACACCGTGAACCGTAACCGATGACGTGAAAAACGAGGACGTTACCGAAAATGGTCGGATGAATCAGGAATTTCCATACGTAATTGCAGCGATTATAGCGTCGCGCAACTGGTGTGTCGTCGCAGTCTGGGCCCGATGGTGGTCCCACCCCTTGACGCAGGACCAGAAGCCTACTCGGCATGCTAAATTTTTTCCTCCTGCACCGACGGCGGCGACGACGACGGCGACTGGGGTGTCGAGCGTTTAAAACGGCATAAATTAGAGTGGTATTTTCGCGGCAGATGCGGGGGTGGCTCGTGCCGGGGCAATATGTTCATCAAATTTCGTGCCCTCGTGTCACGAAGCGACGTCAAACAGACTCATTACGAAACATAGCGTGTAACTCTTCTAATATTGTATTATAATTATATGTTCATACTTTTTCGCAAATCCATTTCATTCCTAAATATGATTGACTTAAGATCTGTCAATCATGGAGATAATGAATCTTTCTTTAATAAAATTCAAATAAATAATATCGATAATAAATTAATTCTTGGAATCAACAATATATTTACGTATGTTACACAATATTAAATGAATCATTAACTTATTAATAAAAAATCCTTACTAATTTCAAATACTACCCCAATGTATTAAATTTTCAATATAAAATCTTTTATAGACAATGTAAAAGAAGAAGAAAAAATGTATCATGTCCTAGTCTTTAATCTCGGAAGTTCTATACAGTCATTCGTGAACGACATTACACAGGACGTGAGGAGCATAATTGAATTCCCAAAAACGAGGCGCGGGTATAGGTGGTGGCGATACCCTTTTCGCGGATGGCGTGAAAACGTTTCACGCGAGGTAAAAAAGGCTGCAATTATACAGTCGTTACTTCCACAAATTACGCCGCGAGGGCGAACGTATCGCATGAAATCTACCCTTCTCCCGGCGGCCCCGGCTGCCTCCCCTCGGGCGCCCATCCCATTGATCGTCGCTGCAATTATTACGGGAGAGAGGGAGGACCGGAGGAGAGAACGAGGTCCCCGTTCCTGTTAACTTATGATTCACCTCTTAATGCGGCTCCTTCTGCTCGATTATTACCGCCACGAATTAAATGAATATGTACACGAAACTCCGGCTAACTCGATTTATACTCGTTTACAAAGATGCCCCGTGTTACGTTTTCGTCCGACGACGCGCAGACGGCTCTATAGACGACTGTAGGTGAACACTCCCACTGGAATGTTTCTTTTTAACGATGATTCATCAAGGAATTTCGTTCCTAGATTCTTGCTACGTTTATAACTCAGCATACATGAAACAATAATACATAATAAAATACATACATGAAAAACCGACCCTGTTGTGTCTCATTATTATTTTTTACTTTCTTTACGTTCTCAGATAATAAAACATAATTGCATGGAAATTATCGAGTTTGACTAATTATTTGGAAGTTCGTTTCATTCTCCGTCGGGAAAAAAATGGAACTGCCCCACCTCGCAAATCGCGTTGATTTAGAAAAGAATGGGTCAATTAAGACCGTAGAAGCGGTGGCTGTGTTCGTGTGCGAAGAAAACAGAGACGAGGAGCACTCTCTCGTGGATCGTGTTCTTCGAAATTTTCGAGTGCCACTCGTTGCACTCGAGACGACGACGACGACGACGCTATTAGAAAGGGGCAAGAGACAAAGGCCGTCCTGGCCGTGCGCTCGCTAAACATTGTATGCGATCTTGAAGACCAGGCAGGAAGCGGCCTTCGCGCGTTGTAAATAATTGCAAAGACGAACGAGGAGAAGATTTTGAGAGCTCTTTAGAAAAATGGCGAACGCGGAAGAGTAGCTTCCGTCACGGCGGTTAGACGAATTAGCAAATAGAGGTCATAAATTCTTTACAGTGGCCGTGAGCCGTGCTGCATCACGGGGGGTAGATTCCTTCGACATATGGCAGTCGAAATTCCAAAGCTGTTGCCCTCTTTTTTTTGCTCCGATGCGATACGTACTCGCAATTTGAATATTACTCGGACAGTTACTATTGTGTCGTAAATGTAAAGAATCATTCCCTTTTATATGCGATGTGTGAAAGGAGTCTTTTAAATAGAAGACGAAACGAGAGAAATCAATGTTGAAGTGTATCGTAACAACGGATAAAAGCAGACGTGTTTATGGACGAGTGGGAAAGAAATTCCGTCGGCGTTTCTAACGAGAGTAATGAACGAATTAAAGAAGGGTGTCCGCCACGCCACTTTACGGGCCTGAGCCTCGTGTAGGGTAGTCCTTTTTAACTGCTTCAATTAACCGCCGACCATTCCTAGGTGGGGACTCTTAGGTGGACTCAAAAGCCACGGGAGCGGTTTAGGAGCTTGTACAGAAATGTTCGCTTTCTACAGGACGCCGCAAGATAAACATCTCGCGAGTCTATCTCTCTCGCTCGCGTGCAATTTCTGGGTGCGACTCGTGTCGGTGGTTCACGTGCACGCGAATCTTCGAGCCTGGACACGCTCTGTGGCTTTGCGTCGGACCGCCGAAGACAATGGGAGGAACGACTAGCCGAGAGTCGTGTTTATGACACCCTGCAGATAAGCGGGCAACCCCTCGATTACGTATTTCGCCCTCAATGAATCCCTAATTACGATACGTATCGGAACGGAATCTGTTTGAAATCATCCATCTTCTCCAGGTCGAACGTAATTATAAGATTAAATATTCCCTAAATACAAATACTTCTCTTGTATGAACAATCGTGGATCAATTATGCATATGAATTGACAATAATAAATAAACTGATATGAGATACTAAGAATTTTTGTCTCAAACAAAATTGAATGAGTACGTCAGGATAAATTTAGAACTCGTATTGTGAAGGAATAAAATTCGTAAGGGCCAGACGAGTGTTAAATGATCGTTCGAGACTATTAAGTAACAGGGATACATATAATACTTCATAGGTGTTGTTACGGCAAAGGAAATTCCCTAGCAGGAACAGTCAGTGACAGAGCTTAACTGCCGGTGAATCTTCCCACACCAATCAAAGAGCACCCCTCGAACGCTTCCTCTCGTGTCGCCTCTCCTCTCACCCCCTCGTAATTCTCTCGGGAGTTATCTACCCTTGGCGGTGTGCCTCTCTCTGTGTGTATACGCTTCTAAAAGACCCTTAATTCCGTTCATTTGTACCACTGGCATCCGTATCGAAGGTCGGCAGAGGGTTTCGACTGTCCTCGTTCCGACCAGCTCCCCGTCCCGCCCGTTTCTGTTTCCTCGTGCAACTACAAACCAATCGATCATTCACCACTCCTTCTTCCTTGTACTTCCATTTAGATTCAGATCTTGTTGACAAGCTTCTCTTCAGATAACTCAATCCTGAGAAATTTGATTTTTCCTTAAAAACCGAAAGAATTTCGACGGAATTCCTTCCTTCAATTGAATCGCTATGATCTTCCTTCGATCAAAGAGAGAAAAGACTTGAATAGCTCGCTGGTTCAACGTTCAAAAGATATTACAATTTCAATGTGCCACACGATTCTGGACGGCTGTTAACGATTTGTTATTAAAGGAGTAACGATTCGATTCGCGAGACTCTCGAGAATCGTATTCACACGAGCGCACTCGAAATCCAAGCGCGCGTGTATACGCGTATACGTACGATGCGAGCATGGGATGTTTATGGGGTTCGTACTCGGACTGGTAGCGTATTGCCGTACTCAGCATGGGGCATGTACGAGGCGCACCCGTACCCTCATGCTGTCAGTGGAGTGCCCCCTCGTCCTACGAATCGCTTATGCTATATCCATGGGAAAAATATTGGTTTATTTGGACGCTAGAAGACGCATTCGTCTAGAATATTAGACGTTTTGCGGTGAATCGATTCTACGATCCTAATTACCAAAAGAACAGAAGAGAAAATGCGGACTTCCTGTCTGAAGATGCAATTTTTCACAACTTCTCGAAATCTACATCCCTGACAGTTTTATCTAGTATTATCTTCGAGTACCATTGACCCAGGCGATGACGGCATCGCCGCGAGACAAGAGGAACGGAGGGTGGATCGTGCAAGTAAATATGCGAAAGTCACGAGTACCGTTTTTCCGAGGGAATGTGCCATGGTGGACACGTGACCACCAGGTTCGACGCGTGGTTTCGAACGCCAGGTGGTCCTCCTAGAACGTCACGCACCGCGTCGTTAAACGGCGATACCGTGATAAGAGGGCGACCACGTGGGGGCCGATGCACCCCGCGAAGAGTCGTTTTTCCGCAAACGCCTTATCGCGATGATCTCTATGAATCCCCCTTGACCTGCTCGAACTTCTTTTTGACAAATGGAAAGCGTGTCGCATCGTGTTTCTCATTTGGTAGAAATAAGAGGCTTTATAAAATATGGAAATTACATTTAAAGAATACTTTCTATTCTATATTTTATGCTTATCGTTAAAATCGACGATTCCTGGGATATTATATGTTTTGTCAGATATGGAAAAGAGGTGATTGCTTTGCCGAGGAACACGATAGGTTCAAAGAAAATCGTGGGAGGTTCGCAAGAATGAATCGCACACGGAAATGAATGCCTTAATTGTATATGCCTGATGTGGGCGATTTGACGAGCCAATAAGCCATGGCATGACCGATCAGTTTACCTACTCCATACGAGAGAAGAGCATTATTATTTCCCGGCGCGCAGAGATTTTCACTATCTTCCTATCTTTTCCGGCTAGTTCACACGAGCCACGAGCACGGAGGGAGGACGTTACATAATGGGGGATGATTGCCGTTTGACGAGCCCCTTTTCATTTTCTGCTTAATTCACAAACGATAGGGTTTTCCTGTGGATTTTTATACCCACAGTTTTCTTTTGCGGAAAAACAACATTATATACTTTTCAATTACTATGTAATATAATATGTATTCTTTTAGTGTTTGCCGTTTAATAAAGTAATGTTAAATATTGCACAAAACTATGTATATTCATATCTAAACTACAGATTTTATTATGTATAATAGTCGTTTATTATTTAATATTGATACCCACACTGGGAGCGTTTGTAGTATACAAGAATCTAACATAAAGAAAATGAATCAAAAGAATGCGTAGAAATTCCCTCTCGGGTCGGTAAGAATCAGTATTGAATCCAGACATTATGGACTTATTAGGATGTCTAGAGGTAACCGTCCCATATGTTGCCCTAGAACCCGTACCAGATTCCCATATAGAATTACCAGCGGAGAGAGCATCGCGCCCTGTCCGTCGCGTTCTCCGTGTCTGTCAGACCGTCGGATAATCATTTTACTTTAATAGACTGTGATCGGGCATTCAACAAACGGAGGCGCTCCGCTTGCGTGCAAGGGGCGCGTGCCGAACGCGAACAATCGCCGAGTGAATCCCCGGCGAGCGTCGTATCCCCAGTGACTTCGCGAAAACTCTAGCGTCCTGTTTTTCAATCGCCGATGATGTACGAGTCGACCCAAACTGGAGAAGTTCATTCACGGAAAGTTTTCACGCGGATCGACGATGAAAACAGACGCGTGGGTGAAACGCTTCCGGATCGAGTTCAATCGATGTCACGGGAGGAGTTCCTGCGGAATCTTTGTGCCGAATCTTTTGTCGCGAGACGGACACGCGCGCGGATCATAGAAAGAACGGCGCTGATCCATCAAGAGGAAGGCTTGTTAAGGGCTATTGTAGCGAGCGCGGAAGTTGTACTCCATTTCTGCCTACACTCCTATTTTTCCTTCTATTAAGTTTTATGCGAATATCTGATATTGTAAGAGCGCGTAATAGCGATATTCATTGACTAATTTCCGCGTGCTCACGTATTTATTTAGAACAATTCCCGGTCTATTTTATCTCCGCAATTGTAATGAAATAAGTAATTTTATTAAGTTTCTCCGGTGGATGTTACAAAGTGAATTAAGAAGTCACTTTCGAATCGATTCTCAACGGTCATAAGCGCATCAGAAGGATCCCCGTGCCTAAAGGATTACGGGGTTGATTATTGACACAGGGGGTTGGTCGGCTGGTTCTAGGCTCTTTTTCGCTACGTCTGGTGACACCCTATATGTTTGAACACATTTGTTGATAACCCCTTCACGATACCCGAGGTATTGAATTACAGGGATTTATGGAGTACAAATAAAGGATGCGTCGACGCATTTAGGGGGTAATACTGATTCCCATACCACAAGATCTCGACGAAATAGTATTACTTCGATCTAACTTTCACATTTCAACTTATTTTAATAATAATACACAATATGATTGCATGAATTGTATTTTAACAAATAACGAGACAATCTTTAATAGCCAATAATATTCCTTTTACTTCCTAAAAGAATACAGCTTTTCCTTTTATTGGATAGCAATAATAAATAGCTCTACACTTATGTGAATGGTCTCGAATGTATTAAACAGTATCGAGAATTGTGTATTCGATGCACGTCTAATCTGAACGAATCTATTAGCCAGAGCCTAGAGTAGCTGGGGTCAGTTTTTAAAAATTGCAAAATTTATATCGCTCACGCGTGCTAAGCGTTAAGACAGGAGGATCTTCACAGCGGGATGTCGACCAGTTTTGAACGGTGGACGAAGCTTAAATTTATGCAGACGCGGCGCATCCATATCCTAAACGACTACGAACCCCTTCGCACTGCCGGTCAAAAAAACATGGTCGCGTGTGTTCGAACAAAACGACGGAAGCAACGACGCTTTAATCAAGAGGAATAAACGATCTGCCATTCTTTTATTCTACGGCGACAATATTCTTATGAAAAAAATTTGGGTGATTCATATGAAGTATTCTGTACCTTCTTGACATTATTTCTTGAACTGAAGTTCCAAAGACAAATAGAAAATTATATAAATCGATCAGCAAAATCAATCAATTCTGAGAATCAATTTTAATAAATGGACTGTGACACATTCATAAATCTTAGAATATATTGCAAACCATATAACTGAATAAAATGCTTTAAGAGGATGAACGAACAAATACTAGCAACTGTATGATTAATCTGTCGATTGAGATAGTATGAGATGGTTAGATGATTTAAAATATTCGTCAGAACTTTTTAATAGAGACATTAAGTAGGAAGACTCCTAAAACTTATGAACGGTGTACGTGGTAATGCGTCCAATTGAGACGAATTCTCTCGACTGAATCATGGATGGAAAACGATTAAGTGGAAACCTAGAGAAATACTACTTCCGAGAACCCGGCAAACAGAAGAATACAAATTCTTTCTACACGAACGATTCTCCCAACAAATCGGAGGCTTCTTTCGTGCAGGCTAATAAGCCCACGACGAAGGATGAACCGTTCGATCAAGTTCGTCCCGTAGGTGACGTCCTGACACGTCTCGAACCGGTGAGACGAACGGGCAAGAAATGGGAATAAAAGGAACCGTGTAAAGGATAGGGAATAAATGGAAAAAAAAGGATTCGATTCGAAATGTCGTCGATCGCGGAACGCGATAAGTCATAAATGGACGTATAGGTGCAACAACTTGTGCGCGCCCATTTCTGGGTGATAGTCGAGAGCATACGGGTGCCCTAATAGGGAGAGGCCACGAAAATTCAGCCACGGAAAAAAATTTTTATAATGGTGACCCCGCGGAGGATCCGAACGAAGTCAGGTAAGGAGAGTATAAATGCTCCCGTATCGTGGAAAGATTCCACACGTCGATAGGGACGAACATATATTTTTTTCCCTTCTCCCATTCCCTGCTCTGGGTTCCGCGGCCGGGCCAATTTAAATCAATTTAGCCTACCACCCCCACCCCTGGATAAACGAGCCTCAATTGGCGCACAATGGAAGTTTCGGGGGTTCCTCAAACGGTGGTGCAGCCGCAGGCATACTCGGTTCAATCTTCATAGCAAGGATCGTGTTTTGAGGGACACGAGAGACAGGATATCGTTTGATCGGGAAAATTAAAGTAATTTAAGACCTGGGTTCATCTAGCCGTGAATGATTCGTTTAAAAATTACTAGGAACTATTATACATGCTTAAGAAGGATGTAAAATATTACGTTAGGATAAATTAGAGATTCTATCAAATTATAAATGGTCTCATTGAAGACAGTTACAATTTATATATATTCCATGATTTAATCTATTTTTGACAGAAATGATTTATATCAATACAGAAAATATGAAGACCAGAAATGCGTTGAGAAGGGGGATGGAAAAATAAAAATTGTAGCATTTAATTCGAGACACGGTGGATGGGACGGATGGAAACCCTACGAAAATGATTCGACACGTGATCGAAGGGAGGCGATATTAATCTACTACCCATCGATTGCTACCCCCGTTTTCCTCGCTCGTTATAAAGTTGATCGTGATGAGATGCGAGAGTCATGTTGCTGTCGATAACGAGATAAGATCCTGTCCGAGAATTTAATGAATGTGAGAGAATCGGCTAGAACAGCGCAGGTAGGAAACCGTGTGAACCGTGGCGAAATCGACCGATCTTATGTGGTAGCAGCAATTAATCGATCTAATCTTCTTAATCGTAATTACTCCATTAAATTGCCCCGTGAACAATTTTGATAATGCAATTAACGTGAGAATCATTCTTCTTCTTTTTCCTTTTCTTTTAATTATTAAAAGAACTGATTGACAGGCTAAGAAGTTTACGATACAAAATATGAAAAACAGATATTGTAATGAATTAATAAGAGAAACCTTTATCTGAAATATATTTTAATTGATTCTCATAAATATTTAAGAATCTGTATTCTACTGATTGAATGCGAAACTCTATCTGAATTTTAATTAGAGAATTTTCACGAATTCATCGAATCATTTTGCCTCGTGCTTCGACTTAATTCCTTTCGCATCCAGCACGGCGTAAGACTTAAGCCGTCGCACTCCACGCAGAAAATCCCATCGTTAAAAGCCGCGTGGAAGCATATGTCACAACACCCCAGGGACATGTATCCCGAAGGGTAGTTTTTTCTGCGAGTGAACCCTTGATTTAGAGGGCGTGTTTTTCGGGGTAAATTCAGTTTAACGCGAGGCACAATGGCTGCTTCTCGCAGGAAAACAACCTGACCGTCGTAATCACATTAAGGGATTATCGAACGAATAAAATGATAAAATAACGACACCCTATCACCCTATAATAAAACTAAAGTTGCCTAAAAAATATAATCAACAATACAATATGCATCAGGATGCACTCTATTGCGTTTCTTTGAATTCAATGATTGCGGTTAATGATGGTCGATCATTCCGAGATACGGGGACAAAGACGACCTCCTCGTATACGTCTTCGTCCCTCGACGATCTGTAAAGATGTGACGTGACTCGCGCTGAGTGAATTACAAAGTTCACATCAGATCGGATCTACGTCCCAGAAGGCAGAGGCAAGCTCCGCTTTGAAAAACCGGAAGCAGCCGGCACGAGCCGAGAGATGCGAGCGGGTTACCAATGTTACAACACGCTCTTGCCTCATCTGCCGCCTGTTCCAGGTAAGCGTTTTTCCGACGTGTATGCTTGTCACTGCACGCCAAACCTTCACGTTTACCATTTCCACCCCACCTCCCTCCCTCTCACGCGTGAAAAACATTAAGCGTACTTCGATGTGTGCTTTCATTATTAAATAGACTATAGATTTTATGAGAAAAATCATTCATTTTTTAAATCGACATCACAGATGTTTTACTTGGGATAAAAATCGTAAACCTATTAATAAAAAGTGTAAAATATCAACTACTGATGATACGATGTTTCATGAACAATAAAATTCTCGCACCGTAAGATTAATTACTCTCACTAATTTGGTGATTCGAAAAATGATACTATTTTCCTAATTTCCAATGAGCTTGAAAATCGACTAGAAAATTCTACATTGGCATGAATGAACACGCGGAAACGGAACAGTTTATTCGTACCCGAGTCTCCGCACGTGGGTGACAGGTGATGGAATAATTTAAGCGTGATGAGCCACTGTTAAAGGCACGCGTTGCGCATTCTATGCAAATGCTCGTGGCCGAGCCGGGCAGATGCAACGAAAATTCGTCCTCGAACGGTTTAACGTGGTTATCGCGCCTCCCACGTTTCTAACGTTTAGCGCTTCGTGACGAGGTTAAACGAACGAATTCCCTTTAAACGTTAAAAACGAGACAAAACGATCGCCGGTGTAGATTAATCCCTCACCTGATACACGGAGCAACGGCGTATCTCTGGCCATGGTGCAAAAAATCTCGTAATAAACCGCTGCCGGGGGGATCTGTTCGTAAAAATCGCGACGAAACTCGTTCACCGGGAAGCCATAAAAATACGAGAGGCACACCTCGTTCGATGGAGGTAAAAAATAAAAAAAAATAAAATATGGAGGAGCCAGCAGAAAAAACGGTGACGAGAATAGGGGTAGGCGCAATTTTTTCGCGATATTTCCGCAATAATTGTCGATTTCCGCGCGTTTTCCTCGCAGCTCGTATCGGTGGACGATCCGCCGGCGCGGAAACGGAATTGCGACCGGCAAAGAGATAGTGTCACAGACAGAAGCGCACTTCCCAGCCGCGGCTTGCTACCTGTGTGCAAGTACCGGGCCTGTACCGACACGGGAACAAGTACAATAGGCCAGTTTCGGGGACAATAGCCGTGGCCAACAATCAAATCAGCGCGCTATCAGCCTGGCCACCCACCCCGTCCCCGCTTATCCTTTGATCCGCTCGCTTGCTCGCTCGCTCGCTCGCGGCCCCAGCAAACACTCCTGATTGCACCCCCTCTGTGTTTAAACAGACCCGAACTCTGCCTTCGCCACCCCCTTCGGCACCCTGCCCCTCTTGCCTCTTCTGCTCTTTTGCGTCTTCCTCCGACCGACTCTCATTTCGCCTGCCTTTTTTTGTACACTCCTATTTTTCTCATTTTATACCTTTCCTGTTCATCTTCCTCTTTTGCTGATTTATTGGCATTATCTAATTTAAAAATTAACAGCGACAGCGAATCGACGTATGTTTTTAATAGATTTTCGAAATATCTTTAGAGGGTCGATCGTTAAAAACTGTTTTCCTACATTCTTCTCTTCACAGGCCAATCAGAATCCCACCCTTCTCCGTTCAACCCCTTGACACTCTCGACCCCTGTTCGCAACGATATTTAAAGTTCCTCGAGTACACAGGAAGGGGTCTGAGAAAGGCATCAGCCGGTTCCCAAGTTTTTCTCCTTTGATCGACTATTTATCCTCTCGTTTCCGAAACAATTTCTAATTCGGTTAATTTGAGAAACGTTACGGTGCATATACATATAGAAACATCTTGCTGTCTAATTAGACGGAATGTCGGGGCACACCTGCGGACACGTGGTAGGAAGTGGAGTTATCTCGCGAGCACACGTGCCCACGCTTCGGAATCGCACGTGCGGTTCATCCTGCGGAAACGCATCGTTCCGCAAAGGTGACAATGAGTCTCCACGAGTGTATCGTATCTACCAATCAATAGAATTGTACCTTCATTCCGACGACAAGCATGCGGTAAATCGTACTTGTTACATTTATTAATATTACGACTGCGGATTTTTATACAGAGTAAAACAGTTGTAATACCAATTTAAAAAATGATATCTATTTAGATTTCTTTTACTCTTTATACGTAGTAATGTGCATTTGTCGTAATCACATTAAGGGATTATCGAACGAATAAAATGATAAAATAACGACACCCTATCACCCTATAATAAAACTAAAGTTGCCTAAAAAATATAATCAACAATACAATATGCATCAGGATGCACTCTATTGCGTTTCTTTGAATTCAATGATTGCGGTTAATGATGGTCGATCATTCCGAGATACGGGGACAAAGACGACCTCCTCGTATACGTCTTCGTCCCTCGACGATCTGTAAAGATGTGACGTGACTCGCGCTGAGTGAATTACAAAGTTCACATCAGATCGGATCTACGTCCCAGAAGGCAGAGGCAAGCTCCGCTTTGAAAAACCGGAAGCAGCCGGCACGAGCCGAGAGATGCGAGCGGGTTACCAATGTTACAACACGCTCTTGCCTCATCTGCCGCCTGTTCCAGGTAAGCGTTTTTCCGACGTGTATGCTTGTCACTGCACGCCAAACCTTCACGTTTACCATTTCCACCCCACCTCCCTCCCTCTCACGCGTGAAAAACATTAAGCGTACTTCGATGTGTGCTTTCATTATTAAATAGACTATAGATTTTATGAGAAAAATCATTCATTTTTTAAATCGACATCACAGATGTTTTACTTGGGATAAAAATCGTAAACCTATTAATAAAAAGTGTAAAATATCAACTACTGATGATACGATGTTTCATGAACAATAAAATTCTCGCACCGTAAGATTAATTACTCTCACTAATTTGGTGATTCGAAAAATGATACTATTTTCCTAATTTCCAATGAGCTTGAAAATCGACTAGAAAATTCTACATTGGCATGAATGAACACGCGGAAACGGAACAGTTTATTCGTACCCGAGTCTCCGCACGTGGGTGACAGGTGATGGAATAATTTAAGCGTGATGAGCCACTGTTAAAGGCACGCGTTGCGCATTCTATGCAAATGCTCGTGGCCGAGCCGGGCAGATGCAACGAAAATTCGTC
The DNA here is from genome assembly GCF_001652005.2 of Ceratina calcarata. Lineage (NCBI taxonomy): Eukaryota > Metazoa > Arthropoda > Insecta > Hymenoptera > Apidae > Ceratina > Ceratina calcarata. Next base: position 1,492,512 of record NW_017152138.1, read on the forward strand.
CTCGAACGGTTTAACGTGGTTATCGCGCCTCCCACGTTTCTAACGTTTAGCGCTTCGTGACGAGGTTAAACGAACGAATTCCCTTTAAACGTTAAAAACGAGACAAAACGATCGCCGGTGTAGATTAATCCCTCACCTGATACACGGAGCAACGGCGTATCTCTGGCCATGGTGCAAAAAATCTCGTAATAAACCGCTGCCGGGGGGATCTGTTCGTAAAAATCGCGACGAAACTCGTTCACCGGGAAGCCATAAAAATACGAGAGGCACACCTCGTTCGATGGAGGTAAAAAATAAAAAAAAATAAAATATGGAGGAGCCAGCAGAAAAAACGGTGACGAGAATAGGGGTAGGCGCAATTTTTTCGCGATATTTCCGCAATAATTGTCGATTTCCGCGCGTTTTCCTCGCAGCTCGTATCGGTGGACGATCCGCCGGCGCGGAAACGGAATTGCGACCGGCAAAGAGATAGTGTCACAGACAGAAGCGCACTTCCCAGCCGCGGCTTGCTACCTGTGTGCAAGTACCGGGCCTGTACCGACACGGGAACAAGTACAATAGGCCAGTTTCGGGGACAATAGCCGTGGCCAACAATCAAATCAGCGCGCTATCAGCCTGGCCACCCACCCCGTCCCCGCTTATCCTTTGATCCGCTCGCTTGCTCGCTCGCTCGCTCGCGGCCCCAGCAAACACTCCTGATTGCACCCCCTCTGTGTTTAAACAGACCCGAACTCTGCCTTCGCCACCCCCTTCGGCACCCTGCCCCTCTTGCCTCTTCTGCTCTTTTGCGTCTTCCTCCGACCGACTCTCATTTCGCCTGCCTTTTTTTGTACACTCCTATTTTTCTCATTTTATACCTTTCCTGTTCATCTTCCTCTTTTGCTGATTTATTGGCATTATCTAATTTAAAAATTAACAGCGACAGCGAATCGACGTATGTTTTTAATAGATTTTCGAAATATCTTTAGAGGGTCGATCGTTAAAAACTGTTTTCCTACATTCTTCTCTTCACAGGCCAATCAGAATCCCACCCTTCTCCGTTCAACCCCTTGACACTCTCGACCCCTGTTCGCAACGATATTTAAAGTTCCTCGAGTACACAGGAAGGGGTCTGAGAAAGGCATCAGCCGGTTCCCAAGTTTTTCTCCTTTGATCGACTATTTATCCTCTCGTTTCCGAAACAATTTCTAATTCGGTTAATTTGAGAAACGTTACGGTGCATATACATATAGAAACATCTTGCTGTCTAATTAGACGGAATGTCGGGGCACACCTGCGGACACGTGGTAGGAAGTGGAGTTATCTCGCGAGCACACGTGCCCACGCTTCGGAATCGCACGTGCGGTTCATCCTGCGGAAACGCATCGTTCCGCAAAGGTGACAATGAGTCTCCACGAGTGTATCGTATCTACCAATCAATAGAATTGTACCTTCATTCCGACGACAAGCATGCGGTAAATCGTACTTGTTACATTTATTAATATTACGACTGCGGATTTTTATACAGAGTAAAACAGTTGTAATACCAATTTAAAAAATGATATCTATTTAGATTTCTTTTACTCTTTATACGTAGTAATGTGCATTCGTATTCAGTTCTTCTGCGAATAAAATCGACTATTTAATTGTTAAAAAATTATATCAGTACAGGAGAGAATCGTGATACGAAGAATGTTAACATATGATGGTTTAATATCGTATAATTAACTGTTCTGACGGTAATTTGCAACTGTACACGATATGGGGGAATTACGATTGCAGGAATGCTGCTCAGGCGTCGTTCCCCCGTTTCGGGTGGGAATCGCGGCAACTCCTCGATTTCGAGGACGCGCTCGCTCACCTCGGCGGATATGTTTGCGTCGCGGGTTTCGTGTTCGATCGAAGCGTAACGGGCCGTTGTCTTGGATGCGGGTACCTAGGGTCGGAGGCGAAGGGATGGCGAAGGTAGGAAGTAGGAGGATCCTCCTACGAGGGACACCCCCGTAAAGCGACGTGCTCGCTTAATCAGCTGATTGCGAGCTGTATACGATTCTGTGCCATCGCACCTCGAATCCCTCTTAAGTTGCAACACTTCCCTTAAGGGACCAGCTACCTAATTTTTCTGACATTTGCCGGCTAACTTCTTTTGCTGTTTCATGGCGTTAGGGTACCAAAAAATTAAACATCGGTTTTACCTTCAGGTATGTTCCTCATAAGGAAACGAGAGAAAAGAAAGAATTAAATTCGATTTCTCTAGTCTTTAATGAATAAAATCGACTATTTCACTAAACCTCGCGACGAACTTTTGCATCTAAACTTCTAATAAATCGACCGGTCGTCAGTAAATGAAATCGACTATTCCTCTAAATTTCGCGACGATCTTTGGCATCGAAACATCTGATCATTCAACTGGTCTTCAATAAATGAAATCGGCTGTTCCTCTAAAACTCTAAACCTCGCGACGAGCTTTCGTATCGAAATATCGCAGTGGGGAAGAACATCAATATCTCGGAATCGTGCGGTTCCAATTCGTGATACGAGTAACGCAAAGAGAATTCTGGCGCTGTCGGGAAGGGAATGGTGGGTGCGCGTTGATCGATCCTTCGGCAGACCGAGAGGGGTTGCTGTTGCTGGTGCGCGATTAGGCACCCTTCTGGAGCACCCTTCCGGTGCTTTTACGATCATGAACAGCCGATTGGTCGGGCATAGCCACTCCTCTAGGCGTTTCCTTTCCATCAGGACTAACCACGTCATGGGACACCGACCATCAACCGAGCCAGCGCAACGTGTTGGGCCACCAGCTAGCGCACGTTCGAGCGGAGAAGCCTCAGTTCTCGGAGCGACTTCGTATCGCACGCATCGACACGCGGTGTTTCCCGCGTTCAGAGAAAAACGTCCATCTTTAATCGACGCGTCCGATTCAGGACGCATTTTTGCATCGACAAGAAAATAAACGATTGTGATTATTGGAAGATCGTTAGTGATAGATTTTAATATACAGCAAGTTTGAAGGATGATGAACTAGTTTCGGGGTGATCGCGATCGATGAAGAATTCTAAGTTAAAAATTAGTGAAGTGTCGAGATAAGAGGAGAGACTTTTGTGAAGATTCTGATACCGATTCGACGATTCATAGGCAGCAGCTACGACTATGGTGGTTCTGTAAGTACCTCACAAATATTCTATTTTTTTCATCAAGAATTTTATAGCGGATCGTAGAAAAAATTGCGATCCCGTCAATCTTTCACGAAAATTAATCCTGATATAATAATAAGAGAAAATATATGAATCTAAAGAATTGCATAGTATTCAGAAATCGTGGGACTCAAAAATTAGTTTTTACATTCGAAATGAAGATACAATTCGTAATCGAGGTTCGGGCGTGGGTCAGAAGTCGATGGAGCTAACTCGAAACGATAATTTAAAAAGTCCGGAGCAGGTGTCGACCATTTCGGCATCGATTTCTCTTCCTGGACGAGCAGCGAGATTTCCCTTGTATCTAATCAGTGGGCGTTCTGCGGGTTTCTCATTGGTGTGTGGGCGTTATCACAGAACCCGATTGGTCGCTCCACGGGTATTCTAGAGCTGTTGAGCACACATGCGCGACTCGTGCGACCAGGTAATACCTGAACCGTGCAAATCTAACGCTATTCGCGAATTTTACGATCGGCTCTATCCAAGCGGCGAATAAATATTTCATTCCGACCGTAAAACTTACAGTATTTCGCTATTTTCGTCGGATCTCTTGTATTTTTTATTAGGCGATTCAAAAACTTTCTTCCGTCTCGAGATGTTCTCCAATCTCGTATTACATTAATTGATATTTACTTTAAAAAAAGAAGACATAAGAAAATTTGTCGAGCTTTATGAGGGATGATAGAATCCTCGAGTAATCGTGAAAATGCGATTATAGATGTGGTCGGGGCCCGCCATTGATCACGGCCCAACACCTCGAAGACAGATTAAACGAATGTCCGCGGGTAAAACGATCTCCCTTTATCTCAAATCTCGAGAACGTTCTTTCCCTGTTTGCCGTGCTGAGAAACTCTTTGAACTCACTCCCGTTCTCTCCTCTCCTCTCGGGCGTCCTTTTATTCTTTGATAAATACGCAAATGGAAGCTGCCAGTTTACCAGCTAATAATTATGCTTTTCTCGCCACCATTCCCTTTTCCAACATTTTCGGTGTCTTTGATAAGAGATTCAATCCTGACGAGAATCAGATACTACATAGAAGAAATGAAAAAAATACGATTGAGAATGTAGGAAAAAAGGATGGAAAATTTGGCAAGAATTATACGAATTTACCTCATAATTAGACACACAAAAATACCTCATTTAGAATTGGTGATTAGAGAGATATTTTATAAGTAGACTTACAGAAGATTGAAGATTAATTGAAGATTAGAGATATTTTATAAATAGACTTACAGAAACTATAAAGAATGCATCTAATGTATAAAAATGTATAAAATACCAAAAACTGCATGCACACCACATTGCTTAAATGATCAAAGAAACTCGTATAATCTTTCAAATTAAAATAATGAACTTCATACGTTTCATAAAAATCTATCTATGTATATCGTTTGGAGATAAAAATTATATTTTAACTGTAGCGAAGAAACAAGAATTTTCCCGTTAGTGGCGAATAACGGAATGCGCACTCCTCACAGTTGTAATAAGTGTCCCGTGCTCTACCTACGCAAAAGGTTTTCACGAATGTAATCGCGCAAAAGAGGAAGAACTCCTCAAGCCTCTCGTCAGTAAAATCTAATAACTCCTGATTTTTTTTGTACTACATCACGATCTTTGCAAACAATACCAATAAGTCTGACGTCTCATCCACCCCATAAGTGTAAAATTAATAGCAAGAAACATCAAACGGGACCGACTTCCTCGTTCATAATAATAACAACTATATGTATAGTATAGATTCCAGTCGCGGATAGATTTTATTCTCGGAGGAAAGCGAGAATCGAAGCGGCGCGGTGTGTCGCGGGAATTAACTCGTTTAGACGTAATCTCTCGGGACAATCCTCAGGGGACGAATGCGAGGCTAGTCCCGCGGGCCCATCGAGGGAAAGAGAGAAGTCTCGTCGCGGCGCGGCAGCTCTCGCGTGATATTTTAGCGGTCTCCGCAGTATCGGGCTTAATATCTGAAATTCTGAAGGCGCCCATACCGACCGGAACGAGGATATAGTCCCTTCTCTCGGGTTTTTTTTTCTTCTCGACGAGATACAGAAAGAGAGAGAGGGAGAGAAAGGGTTAGAGGGGGCCGCGAATGCGTGCGTGGCTCGAGACCTCTTCGAACCTAACCGCGGGACAATCTCCGCGCAGCATCGTCCACCGATGTATCATCTTACGCCGGTGCTAAAGGCGATGACTTTATCACCGATCCGGGCAATCATTCACCTAGGCCGGAGCTCCTCCGTTCTCTCCCTCGCGTTCACTCTTCTTTCCTCTACCCGCCCCGTGCTTTCCTCACCAGCCATGTAACGCACGCTCTGCGTGTCGGCCCTTTCTCTCTCTCTTCTCTCCTCCTGCTTTCTTCTCGTGGCATAACGGATCGGTCGGCCGGGCGAAATGCCCGCCACGAATTTTCGCGGATATTCGGCGAGGTAAGAATGGATTGGATCTCAAGATTTCGTAGAATCGATTCGATCCGCAAACGAATCGTCGCGGTTTCACGGTCCGACGATTAGTCCCCTTTGCCGAGGACGTAATTCAACCGCAAGCTGCTTTTTGTAAAGTAGCAATAACGTTGTTTACGGGCAGCAACAGAGACTTTGTAGCTACCTGATCGATCGAAGAAAACATTTGACTCCCGGAGACATGTAACAATGTGGTCTGCGACGTGTTTGCCACTCGGGGAGGAACGCGATTCATGAGAATTGTGGATCCGCAAACGAGACACCGCGGAAGAAACTGTATCGAGAGTTTTATTACCAAAGCCGATCCGCGAAACTCATCGCGGAAATTTTTTTTACCGCGGTCCGACGCGTTGAAGCGTGAACTCGCGTCGGGGGAAGAGAGTAGGTGTTCGAAGATCGTAAACGTCCGTGCTAGAGCCTGACTCGATATGTAAAACCCACGGAAACACGCAACCCGACGCGTAACCTGCTGTGGTCCAAACAGAGGGACTTCGTCAAAAAAGCTCGAGAGCAACATTTCCCAGCTGAAGACTTTAAATTTCGCGTACTCAAGCTCCTAAAGTACACTTTGTAAAACTTATTACACGACAAAATAAAATATTTATGTCGTCAATTAGAAAACTACAATATTTTAAATTGCATTTCATTCATATTTCAATTTATGTATATCGTTTGGAGATAAAAATTATATTTTAACTGTAGCGAAGAAACAAGAATTTTCCCGTTAGTGGCGAATAACGGAATGCGCACTCCTCACAGTTGTAATAAGTGTCCCGTGCTCTACCTACGCAAAAGGTTTTCACGAATGTAATCGCGCAAAAGAGGAAGAACTCCTCAAGCCTCTCGTCAGTAAAATCTAATAACTCCTGATTTTTTTTGTACTACATCACGATCTTTGCAAACAATACCAATAAGTCTGACGTCTCATCCACCCCATAAGTGTAAAATTAATAGCAAGAAACATCAAACGGGACCGACTTCCTCGTTCATAATAATAACAACTATATGTATTTATATCTTCTGATACAATTTTTATATAAATATATAAAATCCGAAGTCTACCTATTACTATTTCGTTGGTACGAACGACAATGTTCGTGGACTTTCACTGAGCGAGCAAGTGAAACGGTTAATAGTAGAAACGTAGTCACATCTCAATAAAGAGACGCGCGAGTTTAGATAGCAGGTTGTCCCGATAGGACGTAGGCGAGCCGAACGTCTTCTATGGTTCCCTTCATGGTCAATGACACCTGGCCTGTCGATATTTATAACGTTCTCGCGGGAGCGACGCCTATTTCGCGTCAAATCGAAATCGCCGGCTTTCGCTCGGAACGCGCGATAACTTACGATTGAACGTTTTCGAAGTAACTTGCATGAATATAGTACGCGATAAACCGATCGGAGCCGATGAGCGTTCGGCGTTTGAAGAACGCGTACTCCGAAACGAAAGGACGCGAGTAGAAATTGTCGAAAGATATACGAATATACAAATCATTTACGGTACAATTTATAAAAGGACGGAAAATGGCCATCGGTTTCTGAAATTTTTAGATTTCACTCCAGTTTCGAAAGGAAAGAAATTAAATTTTCTCTCGATTATTTTTAGAAGTAGGAGAAATATCAGTAGTTTCATTTTCCTCTAATCGTCATCGCGCGGTGTAATAGATCTACAGATCATAAACGCGGATTTTAATGTCAACGAGAGAAAGGCAGAAGCTGCCGTGTGACCAGACATCGGTGAACATTTAGATGAGAATTTATGGAGAAATGGTCGACCGCGAGATGCCTATCCGACTATAGAAAATACTGGGATTGTTAAATCTGGAAATAGGAAAGTCAAATTCGAAGTAAAGAAGAGAATCTCCTTAGCGTGAGATGAACAGAGGTTCCAAGGTTGTAGAGGGTTGAAGAAAGCTGTTGAAGGGAGAAGAATTTCTGTGCGCGCATGATTAGGTATATGGTACCGTGAATTGATCCTTTTCTGCGCGATCGAGAATCAGTCGCGACGAATATAAGGATTCCGGAAAGCCGGTGAACGTGCCCCTTGTCAGGCCACCCACAGGCTCCCATAAGTATGGCGCGAGCTACGGCCAACCGCATACCATAAATCGGGATTTTATCTCGAAGCTGCCGGCCTCTCGGAGCTACACCGATGGTTGCACAATCCTAAAATTGGTCCTCAAATACGATATGCGACGAAGTTCATGTTTCGGAAGACCTCAAGGTCGGCTTTATAAACGCAAATATTTCTGTATATCCGAAATATCGACTATAAGAATACTGTCACTATTTTACTTTACGACGTGAAATTACGATTGTTCTTACGTTTACACCTCATTTTCTATTAGTCTTTGTGCTTACTTTTATTTCTATACGTAAGACCGAAAATGGTATATTTTTTAAAAAATTGAGATGATATTTTATGGGGGTTCTCGTACGATGGATTATTAATTGTGCGACAGACTTGAGTCAATAGCTTTTTACATTTTCTGTGTAGGAGTCGCGTTGGGTCGCCGACGATGTCAGCAACTGTTGCCGGCAACCAGCAACAGCATCACCCTCATCAAGAATGGGACATCAACGACTCGAACGTTCCAAGAGTAATTACTACACGCTATTAATTTCTTCTGTGAAAAACGTTTCGTTTGTTGCTCATTCTGGTAATTCCCAAGCGTAATTACCAAGAGAATATTCAGAGGTCTGGGCAAATCCCGCGGCTTTCGAATTTCCCCAATTTCGTAATAAAAATCGAAGCCACCGAAGGCTGAAGCATGTTCAGTTCAATATTTCAACAACAAAAACGAACATTTTCTAATTATTAAACGAATGGATCACGGGATGTACGAAACAATCCGCTCTGAACTAAATCGCGGACATTATGCATTTCTTAAATAATTAAATCTGCCGATAATATAAGAATACAGTAAATAGGAAGACACGTTTTGATCTAATTGTAGGTGGTAGAATACGATCCTTGGTGCGAATGGGCAGACGGTCACGTAAGAAGGGTCTATGGACCGGATTGCGAAGAAGCGAGGAGACACGCTTCGGGATGGGCGATGAGAAATACGAATAATCACAACGTGAGCATCCTCAAGAAATCCTGCCTAGGTGTGCTAGTCTGTACTCAAGAATGTGTACTACCCGGTGGTGGCAGAGTTCACCTTCGGCCAGCGATATGCGATAAAGTAAGATCATCTACTCCTATCAAATTATAATATAAATCAATAAAAACTGTCGACTGAAGCAACAGTATTATCTTATTCAGAAGAATTCTAAAAGTCATTCTTCTAGATAAAGGAATCAAATATAAACCGAATGTATATTTCAATATTTAAATAACGAAAAGAATATCTAAAACATTTTTTGAACTAATACCATAAATGTTTCAATAATGGATGCATAATGCATGAAAATCTATAGATTATTCTTAATTACTCATCGTGAATAATACGTAAATTCCCTATCCTCGGTTTTTGATCAGACATTGATGGCATCTTCGAGGCACGTTATAAATATTTTGTTTGTTTCAGGCGAGGAAAAAGCAGCAAGGAAAACCGTGCCCGAACAGACAATGCACGGGTCGATTGGAGATACTTTCTTGCCGTGGGCATTGCGGTTATCCCGTGACGCATTTCTGGCGACATACGGAGCATGCTATATTCTTTCAAGCCAAAGGACAACACGACCATCCGCGACCGGAAGCGAAATCTACGTCCGAAGCAAGGAGAAGCGTGGGTGCTGGCAGAAGGGTGCGTGGTTTAGCGGTGCTCCTCGCGAGCGAGGCTGCTTTAGGCACCAAAGTATGTTTTTCAAATGTTCAACGACGTTACAATATACATATGAAACAGGATTGGGCATATTTTATTTCCAATAAAAAAAAACAGTCATTTGGAATAATCAATTATTTCGAATAATATGCAGTCGGATGAGATAAGATATTATTTTTTAACTAATTTATTTGAATAATGCCTAAATCAAGTTTCAGTTCTGATTAAGAAATCATTTTAGAATATCCAATCTTCTGTGACAATTAAATCTGAGAGAAATAACGTGTTAATACGAGCTTTTTTCAATACATGCAGGGGTTCACGCGAATGTCGAGACAAGCGTCATTGAATATTTTAAAAATACTACTTATTAGAAACAATGCTCAGCTATTTCATTCACAAGCTGATAAATTGTCTTACATCGCGTGAACTTCAATGATATGTTTACATCGGCTAATGCTATCCCGCGTTTTTTGCGTACGTGTGCATGGATACGTAAGGAGTACTCACCGTGCGTAGTTTGATGAGCGGTTAGATTCGATCGATGATGCACTGATTAGATTGATCCCCTGGTTCACTCGGTGTTTAATCAACGTATATTTTCTTCTTTTTGCAGTTAATGTCACTACGAGGGACGAAAAGACCGAATTCGGAAGCAATCGAACAACCGCCAAGGACGACGCAACCACCGCCGTTAATACCTGACAAAGGTTAGTACGATACTGACTCTATATAGTTTGGATGCATAATGCATGAAAATCTATAGATTATTCTTAATTACTCATCGTGAATAATACGTAAATTCCCTATCCTCGGTTTTTGATCAGACATTGATGGCATCTTCGAGGCACGTTATAAATATTTTGTTTGTTTCAGGCGAGGAAAAAGCAGCAAGGAAAACCGTGCCCGAACAGACAATGCACGGGTCGATTGGAGATACTTTCTTGCCGTGGGCATTGCGGTTATCCCGTGACGCATTTCTGGCGACATACGGAGCATGCTATATTCTTTCAAGCCAAAGGACAACACGACCATCCGCGACCGGAAGCGAAATCTACGTCCGAAGCAAGGAGAAGCGTGGGTGCTGGCAGAAGGGTGCGTGGTTTAGCGGTGCTCCTCGCGAGCGAGGCTGCTTTAGGCACCAAAGTATGTTTTTCAAATGTTCAACGACGTTACAATATACATATGAAACAGGATTGGGCATATTTTATTTCCAATAAGATAAACTATCATTTGGAATAATCAATTATTTCGAATAATATGCAGTCGGATGAGATAAGATATTATTTTTTAACTAATTTATTTGAATAATGCCTAAATCAAGTTTCAGTTCTGATTAAGAAATCATTTTAGAATATCCAAGTCTTCTGTGACAATTAAATCTGAGAGAAATGTGTTAATACGAGCTTTTTTCAATACATGCAGGGGTTCACGCGAATGTCGAGACAAGCGTCATTGAATATTTTAAAAATACTACTTATTAGAAACAATGCTCAGCTATTTCATTCACAAGCTGATAAATTGTCTTACGTCGCGTGAACTTCAATGATATGTTTACATCGGCTAATGCTATCCCGCGTTTTTTGCGTACGTGTGCATGGATACGTAAGGAGTACTCACCGTGCGTAGTTTGATGAGCGGTTAGATTCGATCGATGATGCACTGATTAGATTGATCCCCTGGTTCACTCGGTGTTTAATCAACGTATATTTTCTTCTTTTTGCAGTTAATGTCACTACGAGGGACGAAAAGACCGAATTCGGAAGCAATCGAACAACCGCCAAGGACGACGCAACCACCGCCGTTAATACCTGACAAAGGTTAGTACGATACTGACTCTATATAGTAAACTAAGTCAATTTCACGTGTTACGAATCGCGACACACTTTTCACCCACAAATTTTTGTAATAATCGCGGCTTTTAATGGACAAACTACTTTAAAATATCACGGAGCACTGTATTACGTTCTTCGTCCCTCGCAACCGCGTACTTTCGATCCTTCTCATCAGGTGGCGCTAGCCACTGGTCGAATTGGTTGATACCCACGGCGGTATCCTCTGGTGGTTCAAATTCTATCTTAAATTCAACTTGAAACAGAAAACATATAAGAAGATTAAGAATGTATAGGCAATACACTTGAACAATGCTAGCATATTGAATTTATTATTATAGATTTCTATTACTATGTATTCTTATGGTAATCAGCAGAAACCCAAAGAAAACTTTCTGATATTTGGTGTGTATGCGCGATGTTGGAAGAAACAACTGACTTGAGGAAATATAAGCCTAAAAATTCTGGAATTTTTACGCTTTTTAGAATATTTTTCGATATTT
>NW_017152138.1:1504533-1511384 GCF_001652005.2 Ceratina calcarata
TTTTCGCCAGCGTCAATAATTGAGCTCATTTGTTTAAGTTCAGAAATATTTATGTCGTTTATGTGAAATTTCTATATGATTTTTCTTATTCTTTGTATTTCGAACATGTAGAATGTCTTATAGACTACTGTTAGTTTTAATCTCGCTCGATTATAATATATTGCAATAAGGAAAAAGGGTCGTTTTCTTACCTTCAGGATACTCCTGCTCGTGTTCGCCATTCGAATGCACATGCGGTATGCAGTCAAGCGTCTCGACTTATCAGCAGTCTCATCATCCTCAGACGAGCATGTATACCCAACAGACTCCGCTGAACGACACCCCCTACTGGCTCCAGGACACCGTGCCTCAAGAAAACACTCTGGGGTACAATCTAGCCAATCAGGTGCCCCAAGAAGCTACCTATCCCGATTTCCCACCGTTCACCGGCGAACTGCTCCAGCCGGAGGAAATCTTTCAGCTGGATCAACCGCTGAGACCGGAATTCACGATGAATTCTCAGGAAGTGGCCAGATCGCCGCCGACCCTGCTGGATCTCGGAAGCGGTACCATCAAATATGAGATGAAGCAACACCAGGACCATGGTTATTGGAACCAGTTCCTCAACGAGGACTCCAGCAGTAGTCACTTGAGCATTCCTCAAGATGAGAGGCTCAATTTTCCTGGTTTCGAGACGGACAAAGATTCAAACGGGTTCTGCGCCAAACGAACGAACATGAATCACTTCGTCTCAGACAAAGAAATAAATCATCCTTTGAGCAATCATCCGTTGAACTTCCAAGATTATCAACGGAACCAGAATCATAAGAGTTTCGTAGAGGGAACGGTGAAGAGCGATCATGAGGCGAATTATTGGGCACAGAGTCAACCGGACGATCGGCTGAACTTCCCGGGTTTCGATCCTCAGAAGGAAGACGATCTCTTGAATTCCAGGAGAGAGGTACACTGTTTTCCAAAAGAAAATTGCCAGCCAGGATTGATGGACAGAGGAAATTACGTCTACGGGAAGAAAGAAAACGGAATGGTCGATTCGGTTCCCGCTCGTCCTAGTCGCAGTCCAATGGAGAACAAACATTATTCCTACGACGGATATAATCAGTTGTTCGAACACTCGAACGCGAAGAGTCATTTAACCAACCGAACGCCTCATCAGAATACTAATCGCATGATCCTCGACGAGAGACTGCAAAATAATTACGGGCACGAGGTAAACCCGGACAGCGACAGACTATTCCCGGACGCGAACGGCTTAGACACGTCGATGCAGTCGCAGAATAGTCCGGAACCTTTCTTCTACCCAAGCAACGATCGCTGCCATTACACTTGCGAGGTGTTAGACACGCGGATCCCCCAGATGACTGCTAATACCGGAGCGTCGCAAACGGGGATTAATAACTACGAAGTGACTGAACTCGATATACCGTCGTTCGTTGATTACACGCTCGTAGGCATGCTCTGCTCGGCGGACGAGGACACGTCGAACTTACTGCCCGGTTGTCCTCAAAACGCGCAGAGCTACGTTCCTCATCATTAAATCATCACTGTCTGCGATGAATATCTTTGTTTGTATTATAGTTATGAAATATACGATAGTTGCACCTTCGGACTCGTTGGATAATCGTCAACTTTTGTTTACCAGTCCTACCCTGTCGAGTATCTTTCCTGTCGATATTATTACTGTATATTATAAGGGTGATTGCGATTCGAAGTGTTCTGACGTCAACGGAAGAAAGCGTCTCCACTTCCTATAAACGAAAACTCCGAACTGTTATTTGAAATGAAGGAAATAAAGAAATTTTTGTTAACAGTAAATCGTCTCATTCGATCTTTCTGAATATTGTCACTTTTTATTATTAAAAATCAAACGGAGGCGCAGGTTCTAAGCGTACACGATTCGGAAAAAAGCCACGTGATTCACTCGTAATTTATTTTTATTTGTAACAGATACTCTCACGATCACAATTGTATGTATGTTACGTAATATTAATCATATACCTATTTTGCATTACACTTTCTCGGATTACATACGCGACACTCGTTTTTCTTTTTCTTCTTCTTTTTCCATTCCTTTTAAACAGGCGCTCATCTCCCGTGTCTCCTTCAAACATACGATTCGTCATATCTATTTTCATCTTTTTTTGTTCGAATTTTTAGGATTCTCGTGTTTATACATATTTTCCTCTCCTCGTTGCCTTTCTCGTTCGACTCGTAATAGCTACCGAAGAAAAGAGTGCTCTCGGACAACGCATCCCCGCGAAAGCGTACGATCGAACGTCGACGATCAACGAAGAAGAAAAAACGGAGACGCCCTTGCGCGCGATCTAAATTACTATAATCGAAAAAAAAAAAAAATATTTGACCACGAAACTCATGCTCGCGAATCCGGTTGATCGATTCAATTATTAGTGTTGCTGTTCCACGCAAATCCCGCCACAACTCAGAGCTATGTGATTCTCGCTCTATGGCTGTAGTTATTTTTCCCCTGGAAAAATCGTTAGACACTAGCAGGAAAATGAAAAGCTGACAGCTCGCTCTTCTGCTACGAAAAAAAGAAAGGATAACGGCATCGTCGTTGAAAGAAGCAAACTTAAAAAATTATCGTGTCATGTCATATGACGTCGCCTAATATTCATCTCTTCCATCGATTCTCATGTCTGTTTTCATTTGTTTTTTATTTTTTTATTTCTCATTGAATCCACTCCTTTTTGTACGTGAATTACGATTACCCCTCACGCTGAGTGTATATATAAACCTTTCTAAGCGTATAAATTTTGGTCAGTAAAAAAAAGAATATACTAGAATATCGAATTACATTTTGTCCTATACACGTCACACGTAAAACAATTTCTATCATCACTACGCTTACATAATTTTTTTTTCTTTTCATTCTTTTTCAATTTTTTGCTCTCTTTCTCTCTCTCTCTCTCTCTGTTTATCTCTCACACACGCACTCGGATACACTCAATCATTTTCTTTTAGGCGTCTAGGTAAAAAAATGGGAGGGGAAGAAACGACGTTTTCGTTTATATGTCGGAGAATCACTAGAAAAATAAAAACGCTGCTCTAACCATTCTCTATCCTCTCTCCTCTTTCTCTCTCTCTCTCAATCTTTTCTCTCCGACGTTTGTTTCTCTCAACTCTCACTCCATTTCTCTATACAAATTCTTCTGAGATGTGGCTCCGACACGTACAGATCGCGACGCGGTGACGTTTAACAAAAGTTTCGCGCGTTCTTCTCCGCTCGCGAGAGACCAGACCATATTTTTTCCAAGCCTTTTCCCTCTTCATTTCGCCGGAGTGAACCAAAGACGATCAACGAGTTCTCCGAACACGTGAGATCTATCACGGAAAAGTTGAAAATTTTATCACTATATAATACGAATATCCGTTTACGCGTTTGCACGTGTGACTCGTCGCCTTTTCATCGCTGTGAAAACGTCATTCGACGAATGACAGCCGGAACTTAACAGGCACGTAGCTTTGATATTTGCATAAGTGTACGTCCGCTCGAAATGGACGAGCAAACTCGGAACTACTCAAAAAGTTGTGACATTCGAATAATCGTCCTTGAGAATTTCCCAACATCCTAGACCAAGTATCATCACGCCGTTCAACGAAAAGGGGAATTAGTCACGTGTTTCAAATTTTTATTTATACTAGATTGCAACTAACCGCGCGAACCAACTCTCAGCAGCCGACTTGCTCGATATATGAGTTCGAGCGTCATAAAATTAGGGGAGGAAAAGGAACACGGTCGTTCGCCGATATTAAAAAGGAAATAGGATCAGCAATATGACCGTGCTAGAGATTCGAGTCACGATTGATTCTTAATCTCCTGATGGACTCTTAAACGTCTTTCAGAGACTGGAATTCGAATTCTATGATTTCATGTAGCGCGAAGCTTTGCAATCGTCGATTGAATGAGAAAATTAATGAAGGACGTTTACAAAGTTTTCCGGATCAACTTCGTTCAAAGAATTCTGCGAATTCGTAAAATTTTCTAGATCTTCGAAAACGTATCTAAAAGTGCAACCAAAAGATTAGAAAAGACAGTTTCTTAATTTCCTCGAAGAAAACTAGCTCGGAGTAGCACGTCTGAGCACAAGCTGCCGCGTCGTGTGACCGCCGCGCGACGTTGCAGCTAAATGCTCGTCTCTAAGCATCTTAAGCTTTCAGAGTGCAAGATTCAAGCGAGCGTGTTAGCACGAAATCGTATAAGTGCTGCATCAAGTGCAAGATGCATTATTTATCCGAAACAGGAGTTTACTTTCAAGGAAGTGTAAAGGAAACTGTGTCTACTTCAAGTCGTGGAAAGAGAACTAAATAGGAACCGTAGGTCGCGTGCGCGTGAAACTGCTCGATTCTCGTACACGAGGAAGATGCGTTTCTTGTTTTTTGTAAAGCATATTTGGTAAAAGCCCCATATGTCGTTTATTTGTGGTTTCAATGTTCTACGTAGAATCACTGAATCCTTTGTCTATCAAAGCGTTTTAACTATCACGACTTAAGAATCCATCAAATACGTGTATAGTTTGAAATTCGTTAATCTATACACTCGCGTTGATTCGTATTTTGATTCAGAGTCGAGCAAACGATTGATAATAATTAAGGAACGACCGTTCCAACGTGTAATAACGACGCGAAGGCCTACCACTGTTGCTTCTAGGTACGATGCGAGGATCAATCCTCGAATCAAGAGAACGCATTGAGCTTCCCTGTGTACGAGCAGCGTCCCTTTGCAGATTCACAGAACGTCGGATCCTCGAGTACTTCGGAAGCTCGACGATTGTGCGATTTCCGGAGACTAAGTGCGTTCAAATCTACGGTGGAAGGAAACGTCTGAATAGAATTCGTGCTAAATCCATGATTTTGCCCGCTGTACTCGATCGACAGCAAGGAAAAGGAATTTTTTAAAACGAGCTAACGCTAAGAAAACGATAATCTACAAAAACGAATCTGCGTTCTGCTTTTGTTTAAATTTTCTTATCTAACTTATCAGCATCGTACAGGCCACCAACGGCGGCTTTGCTTCAACTCGAATTACTAGCCTTCCATCGATCCTTGAGATTACTTTCCGATTCAGACCTTTCGACGAAATTTCGAGGAAATACAATTTTTCACGTCCAACTATTCGAAGTGCGAAGTCACATTGGCAAAAGACCAAATGATTTCTATTATACGTTGAGCGTCGTAAAACATGCTTAGCTTTTGAGACCGGAATATTTTGACCGTTTTCATACAATTTAGGCGATTTAGGTCGAAAAGGATGCCAGGATCGTGGGAGGGCAAAGTCAACGAGCGACTCAGCTCGTCCTTGAATTACCGCCCGACGATTCAGGTACACTGTGTGCAATGCGTTCGCGATTCTTTAATTCGGCAGAAGAGAAAGAGAGAAAAAATAGAAAGAGAGAGAGAGAGAGATTACAGGGGAGAAAAGTGTACGTGGACCGTTCCGAGAGCGGGCGACGAACTCATTATCACCCGTCCGACCCCCGAGCAATTAAGAATTTTTCCTTATCGTCTACGAGTAAGTAGAAGTGAAAACGTCGAGTCTAACGATCACAGCTATTGTACGATACTATTCGACGAGTATCTAGAAACTGTCACGTAGGAGAAAATGATAGCGATAATAATCAATAGCGATTAAGAATCGAAGGACCTCTGATTATCGTCGCGAAGGAAGTTAAACGTCGGTCTCTCGTAGTACGCTCCTTTCTCTTACACTGTTCAAGCGAGGTTCTTGAACATTATATATATGTATATATATATACATATATACATAATTCTCTTGAACGTAAGTCATTGAACAATAAAAAAAATGTATATGTGTGTTTTGTGTGTTGCGTGAATACATGTGTAGATACAGTTCGCACATGTGTATGTATATGTATATATATAATTATATATATACCTATAAAATTCATTCTACAAAGAGTTTCGTATCGCACCGGGTTTATCGACAACGGAGCTCGAGAAGTCTAAATCTTTCTCATTTTTTAAGCTTACGCCGCGCTTACGATACGACGTAAAGATATAATTACGCAAGTATCCTGCGTGGTCTTTACGTTCTTCGCGTTTTGTCATACAACGAATTTTATCGCTGAGACCATTCGCGACTCGAGAAAAAGAGGACACGGATTTACCACGAGATACCCGAGGAAAAAAATCGTTAGAAGTTAATTAGTGTGGTCGGTGAGAAGGAAAGGCAACACCTACGTTCTTCTCGATTATTTTATCTTGTCTAAATTAAACGCGGCATCCCTAACGCGTCGAGCCGCGCGTTTCGAGATTATTTTCGTTTTACAAAACTTTTTACTTAATAACCACGGCTTAGAACCTACGTGTATGTCGTGTGTGTACGTGTAGATTTGTTATGAGACTCCTCGCACGCATGAATATTGCACGCTTCGGTAAATCGTGTAGGTACACACGTTTATATAATGTATATATATTATATATCACATATATAATATATAATAGTCTGCATATACAAAGCATGCGTGATTCTTCGTTATACTTGCATTTCTTGCCTCTATTTCAATTAGTAATTTTTCTTTCTTTGTTTACGCTCATTTTTTTGTAAAACCTTACTCTACGGCGATTTTCTTTTCGTCATTTTGTTTTCACACAGTGCAAAGACAGTGGTAGTAATAATAGTAATAATAGCTACAGTAATAGTTTGAAATTGTAGAACGAAGAAGTTTCGTCTTTCAAAGTTCATAAACCGAAGCGAAAAGAACAAATTCTCTTTCTGTCGCGCGCTTTAAACTCTCCTTTGAGCGCGGTTAGCTAACTCAAGTTGTAGGACGAAAATAGTCCATGAAGTTTAATTAATAATATTATTATTATTA
>NW_017152138.1:1511950-1527836 GCF_001652005.2 Ceratina calcarata
TCTCACGTCCTTTCACTCTCTCACGTTCGGTCTGTTGTGAAAAAAAAGGAAAAAGGAATACAAACATCGGTTTTTTTTTACGCTTCACAGCTAACCACAGCATTCGACAGTTATGTTTCACTCATTTTGTATGTTTGTTTTTTTTCTTTTAAATTACTTATATCACAATGAAACGCCGGCGCATACTTTCCGTCTCTGATCCCTAAAAATTGATTTCGATACCCAAATCGGGCATGCATACCTTCTTTCGTGATCCTCTCGTGGCATGCTCGTGAATCGGCAAAACACGAATGTTCAAAGGATGCGTCTACAGGCTCTGGCAGGTTTTGGCCTTGATCCGAGAGTTTCCGGATGGTCGCGAACAATATCTATGGTAAGGATCCGCGCGTCGGATGAACTGCACGTGCAAGGCCACAGATGTTCATGACGCGGATCCGCGGTCATAGGGTTGTTTCTTCTGTACTTCGTTTCGACGATTTGCTTCTAAACTCGATGAACCTTTTACTATCTTCTGTCGTTTACTTCTGCTGAATACTAGATAATATAGCTGCGCTCTCCTTCACGAGTTCCACGTTCACTTGGTAGAACTTGGTGCCGCTTGGTACGCGATACCGATTCTCGGACTGAAACATAAATTAACACCCAGTTGTCATATTTATCTCCAGTTGTATGATTGGATCCAGCGGATCTATTCCAGCTTTCGAACATTACTTCTAAACTGTTACATTGGAACAAACCGTTGAAATATGGTATTTTCAAGGGAAAATATAATTTCTTAGAAGTAAAGCATTCAAAAATTATATGCAATCGATCAAGTATCTCACCTTTCTAGCGTGACAGTACTGCTTGTCTATGACCTGGACGATGTGCTGGGTAGGCCTCGGTGTCCCGTCAGGCATTATATCTATGCCGGGGGCTAGGCAGTCCGAATTGAGGAAATACATCGTCATCGATTCCTGGTACAGCATGTAGGTCCAGTAGTTCGGATCCCAAAACATCAGCACGTGATCGCCCGGATTGCATCTAGTCACGGTGATGTGACCGAGTTCCACGAGCTTATCCGCGAATTTCTTTGCCCTCTTCTGGATGCGCGTCAAACAGGTTGTGCAGGTGCATCGACGTAATGGTCCAGTACTCGTAGCCGCGTCCCGACGTATAACCGATTTCGAAGCCATCGCCACGGATGCGCTCGTATCCTTATCGCGGCTCTCCGACGAGGAGGATGAATCTGGAGTTATGAAGTACTTATATCGTTCTTTTACTAATTCGACCTCCAATCGCATTGTGTCCGCTTCCAAGATCTCGATCTTCGCGTCGGCCGTCTGTTTGCTCTCACGCAGCGATTTTAACTCGGAGTTGAGTCTTTTGTTCTCGTTTTCGAGCATCTCCATTCTCCTAGACATGCAGTATGAATCATCGGTAGTTTCCAACCGTACTTTCTTCGATTCGGATACTTCCACCTCGTCTTTGTCCGGTTCCAAACTCTTCGCTACTTCTTCCAGACTCGTCTGACTCATCTTCAGTTGTTCGTCGCTGCTCTCTTTGTGCAAGCCAGAGTCAACGAGAGCGGAGCTGTAGCTCTCCGATTTCATTAGTTGTTTGATCGTGTTCTTGTAGCGTTTGCACTCCTCCGTAAGAACCATTTCTCTCTTTCTATACATCTCTACATCTCTGACTTTCTCCTCAAACACTTGCGTTGCTATGCGCAGCTCGTGAACCAGCTTCGATATACAATCTCCGCATTCTTTCTCGACAGATCGTAACGTCACAGATTTATCCAGCTTCGATTCTTGCATCGAGTGTCCGAACGCATGATTGACGAGCTCAATAAAATCTGGTTTCTACAAAATAACATAAAAATACCTTTAAAAGCTACTATCAAGTAAACTTGTTTTTTTGCTTGCGCAAAGTAACGGATACTTACGTCTATCTTCTCAAGGCTACTATCACTCGGACTTCTCTCCATGGCGCAGGTGGAGGCAGCCATTAGCTTGAACCGACTCCTGATCGATTCCAACTCAGCCTTGTACTCTATCTGCAGCTTGTCCGTTGCCTCCTTCACCAGCCTCTGCTGATCGTTCAGCGCCTCCTCCATGCGTGCCTTCAGATCTCTGTTTTCATCTTGTTCGTTCTCCAGTTTGCTACGCATGGTAGCCATCAGTCGCTCGTACTCGGCTAATTCAGTTTCCTTCTCGAGAAGATCTCTCTTCAGCGTACGTATTTCCTCTTCCCGACTCTCAATCAGCTTCTTCACATCCGTCATCTCGAGTTCGTGATCCACTGTCAGTTCTTGCTCGCGTTCGCGAACCCGACGATCGCACTCACACGAATACAGCGACAGCACCTCGCGAATTCTGTCGATCATCTTCGAGGAACCGCACATCTCCTCGTCAGAACGATCCCTGAGAACGGACAGCTCTTGTCTGAGCGTCGTCAACGATTCGCCCACTAATGCCTTCATCGTCTTCACGATCGTACGGAGTCTCTCCACTTCCTCGCGCGTGTTCCCAAGATTCTCCTGAAATATTGACCGTCAACAGACGGTGTCCGATGAGTATCGACGCAAGGACGTTTGTCTTTCGCGTAAAACTCAACCGACTCAAGTTATTAGAGCAGGCTAATCGTGTAATCGGTATATAAAGGGGGTCGTTCGAAATGGTAGATAATTAATTGATTGCCCAAAAGATTAGAGGGTGTAAAAAACGGTTCGACAAGTGAGAAACTCCACAGGTGTGTGATCGTGGTAATGATGAAAGAGAGTGAATGGGTTGAGAATAAAATTATCGCTAGATTTTGTAAAGCGAACTCGTGATTTTGATAGTAAATCTTGAGGAACGAACTTCGGGGAGATGGGATCGGGAGAATCGAGTGCGACGGCAGCTATCCTGTAAAAAAATTAAAACACACACACTCATACGAGACAAAGACGAGACGAAACACATGTTACGAAAAAAGGGAACAGACACACAGGCACTACGTTGAAAAAAGTTAGAAAGTAAAAAGGTAACACACAGGTAACAGTAAAACTTGTTAAAATACATAATTACACTACAGGCAAGATATATACATACCGACATCGATTTTGTTAATTATTTTAAGTCAGCGCTAATAGCTTACTGGACTAGCGAATGTAAAGACAATGACAACGAAAGTAGTACCTAGAAACCACAGAAAGGGGAAATAAGTGGAGACAGAGATTCAACGGTGAAATCAGCACACGTCGAGCAGAAAATGATTCTCTAAATGTTTCACACGTAAATAGGAAAAATGCAGATAAAATGATACATTTAAGTTGGAGAAAACACGAATTTTTACAGAAGTACTAATGCCGAATATATAAGCAAACACCAGTGTACCAGAAAATGCGTCATAGAGAAAAGGAAGAAATGGAGATGGTAAAAGGAACGTGTACACAATAACCGCGTAAAAAATTGAAGAACATTGATTTTGGAGGAAATCAAATCTACGGATCAGCAAAAATCGCTTTGATTCCTTCTAATCAGTCTCACGTTTATATTCCTTCGGAGAAGGATGCGGATAGGCAGGTAAATGCGGTAAAGTTCGAGTGGCGATGTAACGCAAGAGAGCGGTAATGGAACGTTTACGGCTACGACTACAAGGTCTGTTAGGCGAGCTGTAAGTCGTCCAGTACCTGGAGAAGGGAAACGATAGCCTGATGATGGCCGTCGGCGGGATGTTCGCTGAGACTGCTCGGCAGGGACTCGTCCATGTAAAACTCAGTACCCACGAAGTCGGTAGCGCCTACTCCAACGGAAGGACTGCTACCGCCACTGCCAGACAGCTGATGGCATTGTTGCTGCTGGCCGTCGCACATCACGGACCGTGACAAGGGTGAACATGGAGGATTTGGACTTAGGGAGGAGTTCGGCTCGTCTTCCATCGTCGCCGATGGCGCTTCGTGATTGTATTTATTACTCGGAAAACCGTTCGTAGTGGTAGCGCGATGGAGACAACTGGACTCGCCGTTCTCGGCGCACTCCGTTAATGGGCTAAGCTGAGCCGGACGCTCGCTGACGGATAGACTGGGAAAGTGGAAGGATCCGGGCTCGCTCGAGGAGGATGACCGGTTCGTCAGGTCCGCGACTTTCGAGTTAAGCGGGGACACGTTAGTCGAGGTCGAGGATGCGGGGGATACGCTTCTCGAGGCACCAACCTCCAATTGCTTCTGACGCATTTGTTTCACACCATCGTACGATTCCGGTTTAGAGTCGGCGGCGCCCTGCCCGATCTTCTCGAACTCCTCCGTGTCAGTCTCCGATTCGAAACCACCCCTGCAAATTGCAAAACGGAAGTATGGTTATTCGAAAAATTATTTACCATTGCGTTGGTCAGAAATCTATAACATTTTGCAAGGATAATTACCTGTCAAATAACATCGGAGCTGTAGTTTGATCCTGGTCTTTGACAGCCACGTCGACACGCATGGAGGTGCTGTCCTTCTCTTTATTCCCCTCGGTGCTCGCCTCGGTAAGACTTTTTGACAGGAAGAATTGGGTGATGCTGATCAAGTCTGGTGACGAGATGGTAAGCGCCAGATCAGGTAGCTGCGACCTTAAGGATTCTATATCTTCCACCGTTAACTGTAATGCGTTTCGATAAAAATGATTCCCTTAATTTCGAAATTGATGTTCATCTTAAAAGAATCAACGATCCAAATAAATACCTTTGGGAGTCCGTTATCAAAAACAGATGGTGCCTGTGTAGCGAACGGCGGCGGCGTGTCTTCTAAACCCGGAAACAGCAGGTTCAGGAAGTGGCCATCGAATTTACTCTGGAATTCCCTTCTACGAGTTAACTCCTCGCTATGCACCGTCAGCAGCTGACACGCAAGATTACTAGCCCAGACCAGGAAAGCTTGAGAGAACGTTCGTCGCCGGACTACCTCGGCCACGGCGTTCATGTACATTTGCGGAGCTAGGTGTATCTGTTGTAGCACCTCGAGGTATCTTCTGATGCGCTTCAGGCTCTCGTGATACATGACGAGTTTCCTGTCCATTTCTTTCATCTTGTTCTCCACATACATGATCCATTTTAACCGATGGTAGATGTTGACGGACAATTCCTCTTTCGCTTTGGTGCACCTGCGCCTGATGTCTCTTAGCTTATTGTGATTCTGCTGCATCACAAGGAGCTGACGTCTGTGCAAGGCGCAAAGATCTGGCAGGATGCTGGCGTCGCCCAGATTGTTCGCCCGACTCTGGTTCTGCAGAAAACCCTGGGTCAATTCCCCTTGTACCTGGACCAGTTTCTTCGTCTGTATCATAAGCTGTTCCAACGCGAACAACCTTTCGCCAAGTCCTTTGATCTCCTTCATGTCCTGCTTGTTTGCGCTGTCTAGGACTATATTCACCTCAGTCTTCAGCGCTTCCATTACTCTCTCATCGTATTGGCCGAGTCCTCGCGTACAATAGTCCACCACCTGTTCCAAATTGCTCTGATTGTCTTTCACCGATATCCACCGAAGTAGATTTAAAACTTCCTTCCTGCCTTCGGAATCGTTCTCGGATTGACTTGGCTGTTCATCTGGACTCAGAAGACCCTCCGCCTGTGCTCTCAACGCTGGTAGAAGCGGAATTTTCGATAAAGTGTCCAAGTCATGGCTGAAGCTATAAAAAAGTGTTTAATTAGAAATTTTATCAACTCGTATAATTAGTATCTATTAATAATGACACTCGATTTTTTTTGAATGAAAAATTGTGATCTATCATTATTTTGCGTTGTAAGCGAAGTTCCGTTTAGAAAACTTTCGAAATACGCAGACCTAATACGTAACTTTAACGAGATAGCAGAGAATACGATCGTATGACTCAATCATTATTTAATCATTAATTAATTCCTAGATTATGTGCCATTAAACACGTCGACCGAAGCGTTTATTGCGCCGCTATCTCTCAACTGCGCGCATTTCCTTGAAACTCGCGACTTCTTTTGACGTCACGCAACATTGTACATTGTCCACGTGCTGCTCCTTGGAAAGTAGCGATTCATTAACTAAACGTGTAATTAACGTCGTTGAAAAACATATATTCGGTGAATTCATTTCTATGAATCGAATACTGAATTCGCGCCAGAATTATCGATGGAATGCGTTTTCGAAATTGCAACTTTCAATTAAAACTCTGGAAATCAGTTTCATTTTAATCTATATTATTCTGCTCCCGTGAAAGTTGTCTACTCCTTTTATAAGTAAGAAATTCATAGGATATTTTGTCAGAATTTAATTTACATGTCTAGCATGAATCTGTAATATTGAAGGCGAGCAGCAAGTAAAACGTAATTCATTATATATGCAAACGCGTCAGACTGCCTGGTAAGAATTGAAAATTACAAAAACACTAATAACGAATAATTTGAATATTCTCCATTGAGTACAATGCTTACTTCGCGAGCAGATCTATGTGTTGCTGCCTTTCAGAAAGGTACGCGGTGTAGGTCTGTTGCAGAATATCAGCTCGTGACTGGAACAAATGCGTGAGGTCTTCGAGGTTGGCCACTACGGCCGCCCAGCCCTGTTGCTGAAGATGTTGATCGTGCACCAGCCTCTCGCAAATCCTGGTCTGTTCCCGAGCCAATCCATAGCATTGCTGAGCCAATTGGGCGCGGGCGACGATGGTCTGATAAGTGGCTGGCATCACCAAGGATGCATCGATTTGGTTTTGGAGATCGAAATCTGTAGATCAAAAATCGTTCATGAATTAGACTAGATTTTTCATTAAAAAAAAAATGAGGTGTCTAAGTAAGAACGATATAAATGGTTTGGTGCACGAATAACAAAATCTTCATTTAAACTATTAGAATGTGTGTTCACGGTTGAAATCATTTCGTTACAATATTCGAGTAGCTTCGAATATATCAGCCCTCGAAATTAACTCTCTAATAATTTCGCAAACAGGTTCCACGGTTGAATCGTACAATTCTAGTCGAAATAATATCTGGCTTGCTCCTGTTCAGACTAACTTGTCCCGTCAAAGCAACCGACCTGGTCGACTAACAATGTCAGCCAATTACGGCAACAGATTTCGTAAACTCACAGAATCGAGTGTCCTATCAGCTGGAACAACGATCGTATCAAACTAGTTCGGTTTAATCTGGAAGCGAGTCGTGTACACGTCTCATTCGAGGAGAGGATAAAATCTAAGACAGCAATACAGTCAAACCACGTAAATCGCTACGATAATGCAACCTTTTCTAATAACGATAACAAAAAATTTGTCCCTCGTTTTTGTACGCTTGAAAACGTGCTCGTAAAATGTCCGATAATTAACTCTTGTTTACCTCGTTTAACACTCCGTAAAATAATTTGGTAAACTAAAACCTGTTTTAACTGGCGAAAGTTATTCTTTGCTATCTCGTATTAAAATATGTCAGAGATACGCGTGACTTCCGCTAATAATAATCACGGATCCGTAGCTTTCAGATTTATATCAAAGGATGAGTTTTAATGAGCGCGTATCCTCGACGAGCAGAACGAGAGCCGACTAACCGGCCGTATAATTGATCGAGCTTCAGCAACGTAATCTTGGCACGCGATGAAAGCTCAAGGTCTCTGCACCCTTGCGTCACAAGAGCCCGCGTTCGAGGCGGCGACTCGTACCTGGTCGTCCGTAATTCGCTTCGTTTGCAAGCCATAAATTTGTGAAATGACTATAAAATCCGAAACGATGCTATAATCGACTCCCGGCTTCGAATTCCTTCCTCTTTAATATTCCACTGAATGCGATATGAATCTCATTTAAATGGCATTAAAACTTGTACGACTTCGATAACGTCGAACGCTATTCTTTTTTTAACCGTTCCCGTTGACACGACAAAGGAATGAGAAGCACGGTGTAATTAAGAAATCTATTGTGCTCTCGTTCTCGAGCAGCCGTTATTCGATTGATCGAAATTCGCGGAGAAAAAAGGTGGCTTGGACGGAGGTAAATCGAGGCTGGAGTGTTGTGTGTCGCTCGACTGTTGGCCAATATGTATAAGTATCGATTTTGTGCGCCGCTTCGAGGGGTCACTCTACTATCTCCAGCCACTCCATTTTGCAAATAGAAAATTATTAAAATGCAGTGAGATCACAAGGTTGAAGATCGAGTAAAGAATTCGTAAGGCTACGAATTCCTATGCAAAATAAAAAATTCATAGAGAAGACCATTAACTCGTTTTATGTAGTTTTATTGTCCATTAGACTTTTCATATAAATGCATAAAGTCAATTTATTCCTAAAGTCAGTGAGGAGTAAACAGAAAGAGAACCTCATAACATATTTCGATTGCATTTATTCTAGTCGCAATTTGAATACTTATAGCGGCATTAATTACAATCAATTATTATTAATTAATCGATTTACACACGCGGTAAATAGCCACAAACTCGACCGGGAAAGAACGGAAAATTCAGAAGAGCAGGAAACGAATTCAAAACGCAAATGATTAGCTGGAACCCCCCCTTACGTCCATTATCGTTAAACGCGATTAAACAGACACGCGATCGAGAGATCGAGACCTCCGGACGCGATTTGCAAATCTAAATCGTCTACTCGATCATCTGTACATTGCGGCACAGATTTGTGAACGAGTCATTCTATCTACGCCGCGAAATACGGAAAATGGTTAGGAATATTCTATCTACTTACCGCTGTCTGCGAATTAACTTTCATTCTGAATACAATACTATTTGCGTTCTATCTAAAACTTTAATTCATTCTCTCCCCTGCGAACACACTATCCACTTGTGTGCAAATGTTCTTTCTATTTGGGATCACGCCAGACCTTCTTTCATAATTAAACTGCGGATTTTATGCACTTGAAGAGGATTTTAATTCGTACAAAGTATAAAAATTACATATTACGTGTGAAATTCAGTAGACTATTAAAAGTTGAATGCATATTGCAATATATGTAATAATGAATTAATTTAACTGACACGTTCTATTTTATTAAAAATCTGCAGCTTATAAATGATCAGTAATTATTTGTTTCGCCAATTTGACTAAATGTAGCATTCATAGGTTCATACAGATAAACGCATATCCATCTGTTGAATCGATTTACGTTGCACAACCGGCAAAGATGATGAAAATTCGCATGGCGCGTACCGCGTATAGATGACCTCATTTCTATTGTGGTAATTGCATAAGCTTCCGGTGCACCGCGCCGACAGGTTGAACCTGAGTACAAACAGGGGCCAAGAATTTCACGGCACGACACTGAATTCCCAGAATATCTTAACTTGGACTAATGCTCTCCTTTTCTAAATATATGTTCTACACACGTAAAACGAGTGTACTTTGTCACCCGCGTTTACTGATACAAAAAGGAAGAAACTTGTTTTTTATTGGGAGACCTCTCCGTAAACAGTGTTTGTTTGCTTGCAACGGCTTCTATGTATAAATCATCCTTCGACGTGCAGAATTCTCATGCATATACGATCCTTTTTTCATTTTCATTCGGTTCCCATACA
The DNA here is from genome assembly GCF_001652005.2 of Ceratina calcarata. Lineage (NCBI taxonomy): Eukaryota > Metazoa > Arthropoda > Insecta > Hymenoptera > Apidae > Ceratina > Ceratina calcarata. The sequence goes on from NW_017152138.1 coordinate 1,521,422, forward strand.
GGAAACTTTTCCCCTAAAGAATTATATAAAAAATATCTTGTTCCATGAGAGAGCAAATTATGTTCACCTCTTGACCTATATTGATTCGAAATAGAAAAATCATAAGGTCATATAAAAATTATACGTCGATGTCCGAATAACTGTAAATGAACGCGTCGATCCCTAACGGATGAACAATGAGCCGCGACGAACATGACTTATTAAAAGGTTAAAAGACTTTGAGTGGCGTTGCGTTGAACGATTGCGGGTGCTTTCTCATTGCGAGCCAGCCCTCCCCCTACTATTGATAAATTCACCGGGCTGCATTAAAGGCATTAAGCCGATGGGAGTGCATGGACGCATGAATGAAAGGAACCATATCGGCTCGATGGACCGTGATTTTATCTGCGGCGAAAACTTGGTCACCCATCGGCATCGAGCCGACCCAACAGGGAGGGTGTATGAAGAAACTGGGCTGGCTAGTCGAGAAATGATTTGTGATGATGAGACACGAAAACAATCGCCTTTTGTTTATTCCATTTTACGACACTCATTAATCTACACTCGATTGCGCTGATAACGAGTGATAAGTAAACCGCGGATTTTTATTTAGAAATCATGTGATTTAGATTTTCTTTAATCATTCAAACACTCTTATGCGCATTTAATTTTTGATATTTCTACGAGTTCATGAAATCCACAGTCTAGTGATAAGAAACTGTAATCACTAATTCGTTTGTGCCAGTTCTAAATATTTGTTTTGACCACCGTGTTTTTTTCTGTACCATAATGATTGCAATTGCTCCAATTCGAATTTTTGTTCTATTCTTTGGCGCTAACCTAATTTTATACGCGATTACGCACGTATTCGTTTGCTCGTTGATAAGCTTTGGAGCAATCGTTTCCCTTGTTCTAATTCAAACATTTTTGCAATTCACTTGCATTTAATCGCCGACTGATTGCGTAAGCAGGAAGCGATAAGAGGATACAATTCGACTATCGCGAGTCAGCTTTTTTCCCCCTTTATCTCGGCGCGTTTCGTCTTACGTGAATGCTGGACAGTGGGAATGTGTAAGAAGCTCAGTTTTTAGCAAGAGAGAAAGGAGAAGACTTCACGTTTTTTACGTTGCCGTTTCGAATCGCGCCCATTTACTTTCATCCTAATGAAAGTCACGCGACTTTCCATGAAAATATGAAGTAATAAGATTGACATTTGAATCGAACAGCTAAATCGATGTTTGGATCAATTCGCGACTGGAAGTTTCGAACTTGGAACTCTTCTAATGTAACTACGTTATTCAGCCGCGGTTTGAATTAGTAATTTTCTCTAACAGTGAAACTCACCGATTTTGCTACGAATCGCGTGTTTTCTCAATTGGAACCAACTGCTTCTACCAAATTCTCGTGTTCTTGTCTCTTCAAGACGAGTCGTGAAATCTTTTCTTCCTCGCAAACAGTTTGCTTTCTGATTTTTCCACGTTGCAAATATGATTATGCAGAATATGATGTATTATCTCCTATTTTATCTACTAATTCAATTTAACGCCGTGTGCGCTCTAATTAGTTCTTTCCGTTAATTAAAAATCATAATTTTCGATTGACCGCTTCAGTAATTACGACAGAATGGAAAACTCATTGGTGTAAAGGCTAATTTAATTCCTTAACGCTCGCATAGAATGTAAAAATATTTTTCCCCGTTTCTAGTTAATTCGGTTCAATCAAGAGATTTTAACTATGCATCATTACAACGAGATTTTCACGTAATTCTTAAAAGTGCATAGAAATTCGTTTCTACCTGCCATGCATCTCGAATAACTACTTCTATCTATGATTCATCTCCTTGGCAAATAATTATGAAACACAAAACCGATCGTACGCAAGATTTCAATTCGAGGTTCGCACAAACACAGGAAGGATCAAAAGTCAGTAATCGCTAAATCTAAATTTACCTACTCTGTTATTAAACCTAGATTACGTTTGCTCAGGGATAAATTTATTCATGCGTATATACGATAGAATAGCAAACTTTTCGCATAGACAGAAGCGTGAAAAGTGCTACGAGGCACGTACGCAGAGTTAATAAATTAATTGCGTTTCCCTTCGATAGCTTCTCCACTCTGTTTCAACGTTACGCAAGATACACGTGGCGCGATCGCGAGATCTGAAAAGGAAAGCCTCGCGTTACTAGAATTAACCTTCAAGGCTGGGATCTAGTCCAAGTACAGATCTAATATACATATCCACCCTGTGCCTTCTCCCCTTCCGTATAAATCCACGGTTCGCTGTCAATAAACGATCCTGAGATACGAGCTGCCGTCGTTCCGCCTAAGCTGCCCCCTCACGATTTTTCCGAATCTTTATGATAAAACGAAGCAGCAGCGTGTTATTTATTCCTGATATAATTTATCAAGGGTGTTTATCGTGAACTACAGCGAATGGTTCTTTTCGTGGGTCCCAAATGGCCAACGAATCGAGCATTTGTCCGGTGGGACCCGAAATCGTGTTCGAAAGTGAAAGGACAAGCGGCGGGAGATAATCGTCGCCGAACTCTGTTCGTGCATAACCAACCGATAATGAGCATATCGTTGCTCGGGGAAAAGCGAGGAGAAATGGTATCGGAGGGGCTAAACAAAACCCGGCCGATTGGTTATCGACAGCTAAATAAAGAATATCGGCCCGGATCCGACGCCGAGTGCCAACGTGGAGGCTTTTATTACGTGTTCTTCGTTGGCTTCCCTCGCTCCTTCACACCTAGCCACCCACACCCGTTCAATCGATCGGCGCGCTCGCCCTTCGACGAGTATTCGTCTTCGTTTTCGAGTCGATCCACGTTCATTCACGGCCCGTGCACTCCTTCTGTTGCCTCGAGTTTACTTTGCTACTGGATCGTTTCCTACCAGGTTCATTGATACACGTTCATCCCGGAAAGAACGGACGTTCGTGGAAAAGGTGGAGCTGCGAGAGCTTCGCGGGCGCAATAAATTGAAACGAGAACTTTGCCCGGGGTGGCCGAAGCTTTCATGGATTCGCGGCTATAGTTCCGCGAGACCTACATTTGTCCGGCATTGAATCGAGCGAAAATTGTTATTCCGCTTGTCGGTGGAAACCTTCGACGAGAAAGTATTGACCAACGAGAGAATTTTTCTCGCTTGAAACAGGACGACATGGGCATGCCTGGAATTAATCTTGAACCCGTGTCTAAATGACGTTTGGGAAAAAGGGGATGCTCAGGTATGAGTATACCTATTCCCTAGGAACCTGTTTTTTCTCGTGTAGGACGAACCGAAGAAAGCAGGTATATATAAAAAGAAGAACCTGCTAGGCCTGACCTACGAATGTCCTGGTCATGGGTCTCGCGAGGCTATGCGGGAAATACCAGGCAATTAACTGAGAAACGTGAACCAACCCGGTCAATGGTGCAGTGAAAAGTCCTCTGGTCATCCGAGCAGAAGATTTATGACTTCTGTTCTCTCTTTCTACCCCACGGTATTTCGTTCCCTAAATAAATTAACGTTGACCAGAGAAGACACCGCAAGAACCAGCTCAAGAGCGAACGAAATTATCGATCTATTCAAAGCTTTACCAAAACCGATCAGTAAACCGAGAATTTTTACGCAGACTAAAATATTCATGGTATTAATTCACAAATATATTTTCTTGGACATTTAAACGATATTAACTACGGTTTTAATCCCGTATATTTTCATGCATTATTTATATTTTCTGTAATTCAATTTCCATGTAAATGAATAAATTCTGCAGTTTATTGATCAGTGGTAACGTTTCAAATTTTCACGTTCTACGCTTGTGAAAATTATGTATTTTAATCTTCGAGTAACAGCGTGCAAAATAAATAGCCGAGTCCCAAATGCTAATTACAGGAAAACCAGAGATAAAAAGTTTCGAAGAAATGTTTTCGGGGCACAAAGAGAGATTGAACAAAAGCCGGAGATTCCTGAAATCTCAGAAGAATGAAAGAATGCTATTGTTGTTGTAAAAGCGTAATTAACACGAATAAAGCAGACGTTCTCGATTTTCTAAACGACTGAGTCACTCCCGATCCCCCGGGTCGAGTGAACGCACTCTCTCGCATTTAGAATTAATATTCTTCCTTCGCGCGGACACACCTTTCCTCTCTTCCTCGCGGGGCACGCTTTTTTATCGAGCATATCGTGAAAGTTCGCGTTCGAAGTGGATCGCGGGGTCATGGAAAAGCTAGCAGACCGTTCTGAACGTTAAACATCTCGGTTCGCTTTCGACCTTGTTCATTAACACAATTACCAATTTATTCAGAAACGGTAAACCGATTGGGAAATCAGGAACATGGATTTTCAACAACGTTTTTGACGCGTTGCTCTTCGAACAGCTTGTCATTTCTAAACTTGGTTACAACTCCGTTAACGTTCTGATCGTGAGACCGAACATTTCTGTTCGGTGGCAGATTTCATTTAAAAAATTTACACGGTTCGAGCCAAGAAAATAAAAGAATCGTCGACAAAATGAATGAACCGTGACTTAGATAAATTCAACTTTTCACTCCGAAAGAAAGATGAAAAATTAATTCGAGGATTCTCATTTTCTGAGCGTACACTGGACACAGAAATAAAATACATCGTAGTTGCTAAGAGAGTATGATTAAACGAATCATAACGTCAGGCGTCTACGTTTTCCAAGCACACGGTACTGCAGCTGCAGACTATGGCAAACGTTAGAGTCTTTCCTTCAATCCTCGCCTAATCCGCGAAAAGGTTAAGCAATAAACAGTAACGCCGTAAGTGCATTCCCACACACGCGTACCGCACTCCGCTTTCCTTTCTATTTTCCCAAGAAACGTCCTGTCTGCCAGTCTTATATAGGTTGCTGCTAGGTTAAATAAATAAAAGGATCCAAACAGGCGAAGAGATTCAATATAGGCGTGTTCTCTATCGATTTCATCTGATAAAAACTAATCCAGACAACTATCAATAAAACTGCTAGGTGGTCATCTTGAGAAAAATTCTTCAAATTCTTAGACTGCGAATTTTATGCATTTATAGAAAATATAAAAAATGAAACGCGCATTATTATTTTTAAAAGATAAAACATCAACGTTACAATCTCTTGCATAGAAATCTGCGATCGATTCAATATTTTATTTGCAAGAAGAAAAGGTCTGAAAAGTCAGTTGTGAATGTAAAAGGAGTGCAAGTGCCACGGTGCGATAGGAAAGATTAGAAGACTAGAAATTAACGGAAATCTGTGACCATGATGAAACGTTTCGCTGGTAACATTATCGGCATTTAGCGACGTCTACGGTACGCGAATAATTATTCTCGCAGCACGTCGACGCTTTAGGAGCGGCATTTAAACACGTAACGCGGGCGTGCATCGCGCTCCTGGAATATGTATTTATCGATTAGATCCGTCCCCTTAGTCTGCGCGCAAATCCATATACATATACATATATTTGTACGTTGCATAATGAAACTGACAGTGTTACATGAACACGCGTAGCGTGTGTTTATTTATGCGCTGGTCAGATTTATTCTCGTATACGCAGATGCCGTAATGCATTGTTTTACTGAATGTTAAGACGCTGCTATGCACGTACGTACTGCATTTTCGTCCTTCGACTAATGTTGGAGGCAGCCTAGAGTCCTGCGCTATTCTATTTAGGTACCTTACAGCTGCATTTCCTCATACTCGATCAAGAATTTTACATCAAAATCCATAGTGAGATCCTACTTTCACCTTTTCCCCGTATTTTCTCTACTACACCTAGACTGCGGATTTTATACATTTTAAGAAAAAGTGAATGTGCGGTCATAGAATATGTATGTAGAATATAAACGCAATTTGTACTTGAAGTAGTGAATACGTGTAACCGACAGTGCACGTGTCTGTTCGCGAATACGGGGTGACGTTACCGTGCTTGCTGCAACGTGTCATTCATGACCCGGAACGTGGGTTCCGCGAAAATCGTTTTATTGTACCTCGTTGCGATAGATTTCGATCAGCCGCGATAACGCCACGGAATTTTATTTAAATTGCGTTCAACTCGGCCGAAGACTTCCTGGATGCGCATTAATTAAGGAAAATTTATGGTCCGCGCAGCTTTCTTCATTTATAAATGAAGGTACCGTTTGCCCGCGAACAGCTCGTAACTTCCTGCCGACGCAGAAACTGGAGCATCCTGCCTCTCCGCGACGATGCTTGTTATTAAATTATTGTATGTCACAAACTCTTCACTTTTGTTTTCCATCGACACTAGTCGGCCGATTTTCCGAGAGAGAACATCAAATAAATTGAAAAATAACTTGGCGTAATTTGGTGTACAAAACACATTGTCACTTGATCAATTAGGAAAATAAGATGCGATCTCGATAGTATTGATAGAAATATTTAAGAATGTATTGGCTATACAGTCAATCCTAAAAGTTTATGTACCTCAGAAAAA
>NW_017152138.1:1528625-1555961 GCF_001652005.2 Ceratina calcarata
AATCTATAATAACAAATTCAACATGCTAGCATCGTTTAAGTATATAGCCTATACATCCTTAAGCAATCACAGTTTGACAATAATTGCAGTTAATGTAATTTAAAATTTAAAGAACAATTCGAACAGTCATTTTCCTTGTTTCGACTTTTCCTCGGCATGCATTATGCTAATCGATGTGACGAAACACGTGGAAAGCGAAATGAGTACAATTTAGCTGAAAAGTAAGTACCTAGACGTTTATTAAAGCGTAGCAACCACCTCAAAACGGGATTGTACACGCGAACGGAGGAAAAGATCGTAGGAACAAGCCTCGACGATACCGAGAAAATCGCATGACCGCGTTGCCGTGTTCTTTGTTGCAACGGTCAGAAAATAAAACACGCCAGGGGAGCGGAATAATACAGTATACGTACATTGCCGTGTTCCTGCACACAACGAAACACCGCGATGAATAACGTACCTATCGCTTTATACCTGTTCCCGTTAAACGCGAAATTTTCACCTTTCGTTTTACACTCTCTCTGCCCTTTTGTACCTACTAGTTAAAGTGACCAATTTCGAATGGCATAGTTTTCGAGGTAAAACGTATCTATATTACTATTTTATTTCATCAGATGAGGAAAGAACTTTGGAATCGTCAGAAATTGGGAATTGGCGAAAAATTCTTTTACCAGTAGATACAAAATACAAAGCGGCCTGCGAGCCAAAAGATGGAAATTCGAATTTAACACTTTGTATCGGGGCATGAAATCACAGATTAAAATAAGTTACCATCATGTTTTACTTAAAAATGGACTAATAATTGTATTAAAAATACATAACGTAATAAATAAAATAAATTACGAATTAAAAATACATAATTTCTGATACATCAGAGAGAATCATAATTGATGCCCACATAAATAAAATTATAAACAGAATAACTTGGAATAAGAATTTTCTTTTCAACGTGCAAACGAGGGTAACGAAATTAACGAGCAGACAAGCTCTAAAAAATGTTGTAAGGTGGGAAATTGAAATTCGGAGAGAAAAGGAACGAGAGGTGGAAAATTTCGCAACGCGGTTCACGGAATCGTTTTTCCATTACCTAATGCGTGTATAAACGAATCTCGGGAATTACACGTGATTCCAAAAAAGGCGGATGAAGTCATACGTATAGTTCCAGTACCTGCGTGTCATCCGATAGATAACCGACAAATTAACCATTAATCATGAAAATTATGTCGGCGAATTACTACTTATAACAGACAGATTTTATGTATTTACAGAAACATTGTATTTCCTGGAGATATACAAAGTCCATTTAAAGAACATTAAAAATGAAATATTATTTATATATTTAAAGAAATTCTTATCTAGATTGCGCTTTTTAAGTTGGCATTACGAATGTTCTATTTATTTTGCATAAATATTCACAATCTATTTATAATTAACGTTTGATGATCGATCAAATTCAAAACGATAATGAAATCGACGTAATTTAAACTTTATCGAAATTGTATGAGTATTAGTGAGGAAATTACAAGCCTAAACGGAAAATGGATATTTGCGCTTAACGACGTACTCGTTTCTCGTTCTAACGAGCTTCCCTACAAACGCCATTAATAACTTTAGAATTCGTTAGAAAATCTATCCATGGACCCCTTGACACGGTCCGGCTGTATCTCAATTATTAATCATCAAGCAGGAAGAGCAACGCCAGCGACGAATCTACCGGGTGTCCCATTTCTGATCCAATGAATAGATTACTATCAGAACGAACTGCCGGAATTGGAACGAGTGACGAGACGACTTAATGGAGACCGAGCAGATTGTTCAACCTCTGAAGTGAACGAGTAAATGAAAGTGTCAAGGTCGCTTCGAGTTTATCCCATTTTCCTTTTAATTACCAAACTACCGATCGAAGCAAACTCCTTATTAATTAACATCGCTCGTTGCTCAATCCACGTGCGAATAGAATGCAGATTTCAAATGTTGTAGAAAAATTCCACGAAATATAATGCAATGTGAAGAACATGGAATGTGTGACACAAATTAATATTTATCAAGAGTAAAGAAGTCATCATTTTTAAACTGATATCACAAATGTTCTATTTTGCATAAAAATCAGCAGTTTACACATGAATGTGTTTAAGAACTAGCTTGGTAATTGCTTTTCACGATACTCGAATTTTAGAATTTGTTCATGGTCAAATAGAATGAATATGTAGGCAGAAATTGCTGTTTGAAAATTCAGCATTATCTTATATTGTATATATATAACGTTCTGACATAAATTTCCGGGAGTAAGAAGAAATATTTCGACGTGGCCTGTATCGATATTCCTTTCCTCCCCCGGCTCTTTTCTCTCTTCCAGTCCGATACATACACACTTCGGAATATATCCGTTCATTGATTGAAGTGGTATACCCACCGTACGATTTACGTCATTTCTGCTGAACGAACAGTTCCGCGTCACGCAGGCAAATGTGACGTGACCCGGTGCAAAGCCAATTTTCCCTACTGGATTGAACAAAAAAAAAAAAATCATGATTCCATTGGAATACAGAACCAAGAAATTCTCAAGCCTTTGCAACGATCGAGAATCCCGATACGCTTTTCCCTCGACGAGTATTTTTCTACGAGTACAAAAAAATTAGCAGTCTGCCGGCGGAGTGCTCGGGCACTTCCAGTACCCGTTTTAAATCGCCTAACGTTGGCGTGCACGTGCCGCACGGAGACTTTCGCGGCGTGCACGTGCACCAGCGGATAACGAGAACGGCTACGCGGTTGAGTCGCGCGGTGCCAGCTTGTCTGCTTTAAATTAAAGTTGCGTCACTCACCGTCACACGTTGAACCAGTCGTACATACGTGTTCAAGCTTGAATGCGAGCAAACGAGGAAGCGGTGTATGAAAAAAAAAAAGGAGTAATCGAAGGAGAAACCTCGTACGCCTACTCGAACGTGATCATCGATCAACTGGTCGTTTAAAAGAATCGTTTCCGACCGGTACTTATCATTCTGTTTGTCATTTACAAGGATATCACGTCCATAAAACAATTTTGACTTGGGCAGACGATTAACTGTATTTCTTATTGTTAGTCTCTTTGCGTAAAGTCAAAATGATTTGGTATTATAAAACGATGACTGTCTAATTTATAACGTGTCCTTCGCGACGCGCGCGTGCGAAATGAGTAATGATCTTTTTCTTATCAAGTAATTTGTATAGAAAATATACTTCCTCCTTTCGGGGTGCCAGCCGTTACCTTGTAAGCGTAAAAAATCGAATAAATTGCGAGATGTACGGGCATATGTCAAGAGATCGCAGCGGTTCGCGATAAAATAAATGCATTTACAGGACAGAGCGACCTTGAAGGGTGAAAACTTTCGAGATATCAGGGACAGGAAACCTTGAACGTCCACGGGCTCGGCGCGAAGGTTGTATTCAGATACGCAGACTTACGCGAGTTTTGCATATAGAATGCAATTATTCTAAACACCAATCTCCTCCGGTGAATATTAAACTTTTATTACTGAAACCGTTCACGGTCCTTACCGTTCCGAAGAGGCTCGGATTATATCTGCCTCGAGTTTTACGTGGCTTTTGCTGTTCTCGTTGTATCATTAGTCTCTAGGTCCGCGTAATTATCGGTAGTTACGTTAACGAATGTAAATTCATCCAGGTCGTTAAATCGAGACACAGTCGCGGCGGTGCAGCGACGTGCTCGTTGAAACAAGTCTAAAAAGACGCGCTGCGAGCGAGCGTATACCTCGCGCAATATTTCATAGCCGAAAATAGCCATTCGCAGTGGCAGCCACGTGGCTGTGTACGAACCGTCCACGATAAGTGGCCTGTACGCGAGTATAGTGTCACGATGTATATAGCGTGTGCATGTAATAATTGCAATTGCGTTGTGCTCGGTTCCAAGGACTGCGAGATAAAAAAAAGAAAAACTAACGCGAATCTGAACACGTAAGCGATCTCGGAGGTGAATGGATGCACCGCGAGGTGATAAAAAAGCTTGAGCGGGCAAAGGAATCTGATGAATCGATGTCGTTCCCTTTTTAACGGACTCGCCTTAAGCTGATCTCGCATTCGCTCCTTTCTCACTCGGCTCTGTTCTTTAAATCGAATCGAGTTACTCTTTGTCCGCTGATGAAAGACCAATTGCTAGTTTCAACGTATACATATTTATAATAACGTTAGCTATGAAAATATATCTGTGACCTACTCTAATCGTGTCATCATTAAAAAATAAGAATCGTGTGATCGACAAACAAGCGATCACTCCGAAGTCCTATCAGTGAGACTTTTCTCTTTACGACTTTCGCAGGGAATCAAGAAGAATATATATTTGCACGGTTATCGCCAGCTGTCAGATATGTACCTCGGTTCACTGGACACGGCGATCAATCCTCCTCAGTAATACACAATTTTAAACAGCCCATGCAAACACGTACACGTGCCAGGATCTCTGAAAGCACGTGATCCCCTCTCTATTTTTCTTTACGTCGCGTGTAACTCTCGCGTACTATAACGTACTCTTAACGTGTAATAAAAGAAACAAAAGTCCGAGGCAAAAGAAGCAGAAGTCGTTGAACGAGATTTATTAAAACAATCATTTTTTCTTGGCCGAGCTTTTGAGAGCAGACAATCAGACTCGTATCGCGGAAACTCGTTCCACGAACGAGCAGATACGAGCGAAATAGCACCGGGAACAATATCCAATCTGTGCGAACGTCCATGTACCGTTGTTTACGAATTACATGTACAGATTACCGTATCTACCCAGCACAGAGACCGAAATACAATGAGCTTTCGATTATCCTAACGCGTAGATTAGCCGAGGCAAGCCTGATAAGTATTTTGGAGAACCGGAGTCTGGGAATAAATCGAGGAAATAAAATTTTTTTATCATTCTATTCTTACGTCAAGTTGGCGTAAAAGGCATTACGACTAACGAAAAAACAGCGATTTAATAATTCGACCTATTTCGAAATTTGATAAAACGATATTTTAATTGAATGAAAGAAATATCGGACAATCGACCCTCAAAAGTTTGAACCGAACAATCGCGCTATCGTACGATGGTGACGCATTGTGTGCCAAGCGATTTGTTCTAAAATAAAATCATAATATCGACTCGCTTGAAATAATCGCCCACGGTCAAGGGGAAACGGTGGCACGGATATGCAAATCGAGACGGATTAAACTGCATCGCGCTCGGCCAGGAATCCTTGTTTCTCTCTCATGAAGGGTACAAGAAACGAGAGTCGCGGATAATGGATTCGCATCGGTTTGAATAATGTGAAATCCAAGCAGAGGGTGAAGAAGCATACAACAAGAATCACTTCGTTCAGACTTTAAGCCGCCCGTAATATAGCAGATCGCAAGATATAATATAACTCACTGATTCTAATCATCATTTTATCCTCACATCCTTTGTCTTCGGACTACCTGGCTCTTTTGAAACTCGTCCCTTTCCTTAATTATCTTTTTTTCATCAGGGTCGACGATTCCCGACAACATCCAAACCGAGATTGCCTTCGTATTTATGCTGAAACATGGGTCGAAGACCCAATCACGGTCCACGATCCGGACTATGGCATAAATTAATTCAAGGCCACAAGGCCAGGCAGAAGAAAAGATCGAGGAACTGGAAATGAGGAACCGAAAGTAGGCTCCTTGCTCGATCCGCCTTCTCCATTCGTATTGTACAGATCGAGCGAAACGGAGGTCGAAGGTGAAGAAAAAGTTCAATTTCACACGCACCTCGCTCGAAGGCGTGCTGGAGAATCAGCTGACGGCCACCGACCGAGCCAATTGAATTCAATGGCCGAGAAAAGATATCTCAGACGCCCGACGACTGGTCGCCGGAGGGAAAAATCTTCGCAATACATTTTACTGTACGGGAAACCCATCCTTTTCCTCTCCTTTATTCGTCGGTACAGTGAAAAATGTTGTCTGACCGAACTGAACCTTCGTCACCTCGACTTTTATCCGGGAGAGTTGACTTTCGGTTCGGACCAGAGTCTGGAACGAATGTCTGGCAGGAATCATCGCGGAGGCGTAATTATTTGATCTTCGTATTTTTCAAGGTCGCACATTCATTGTATTATGAGTCTGTGCAAACAACGAATATTTGTTCTTTGTATATTGACACGTATGACGAAGTTCGATGCCATCGATCCTCAAACAACCGCGAATATTACAATTTTTGTTTGCACAGGATCGCGTATCGGATTCGAGTATTTGCTCTAATGTTAATCGAAACTGTAGGATCTATCAGATTCTGTCATTGAAATCCCACGTTGAATTTAAAATCGCTTTCTGTCAGTCGGAAGATCTGGCCAAATCTTGGGAAGATGCTAGATTTTTATCTCTGACAGTTAAACTACGCATTTGTAAAAAATATGAAGAACGAATGCCATATGCAAAAATGTATACATCATTATTTTTGAAAGGTAAAAAAATCTCAGTCTAGACTTAATCATTCAAATGTTAGTTTTACATAAAAATCCGCGGTCTACTGTTCACTGAATGATTTCTTAGAACTCGTTTCCGCGAACGCGATTCGTTGTTTCAAAGCCGGTCGCGAAATCGTTCGCGTGTCGTATCATCAGCTGACGGATCGGAAACGTCACGTACATAAATGGCTTCGGGTATCGATAAAGCGTGAGACTCGGGCTGGTCATCGGAGTGCTTTAAACGTGCACGCGGATCGTGACAGCTCAGCTGGTCACACGAGGAACACGCCGGTTTCTTCTCTCACTCCAACTTCGGGATCGGAACACGTTTCCCGCGTGCTCTCGCGCGCATGATGATTGCACGTTGCGACATTACGTTACGTTACGTATTCCGCGCGATTAATCTCCAACTCGAAGGCACATTCGTAGAAATGTATTCGCATGTCGCAGATACTTCGAATTTCTACCAGGAATTCTTCCTCGTTCATACGATATTAAAGTTTCGAACGAACGAGAGATATTAAGGCAATTTCAATTCGATACGGCAGCGCATATAATTTAAATTTTCAGTGTACACAAACTGACTGATTAAATAAATTCATTTCGTTTCATGTATCTTCGCTCCGCATTAATTCAGAGATAAATTCAGAAAACTTTGATCACTCGTAGAATAGTTCGAAATGCAAATATTTTTATCAGCGACACGGCAAACGCGATGCGAATGGAATTGATACAGTAAATTGCTACGTTAGAAATTGTTTAATTATGTAAATTTTAATCGATCGTGTTTAATTTATGTACATGTGGAGCCTCTGATGCAACTAAAAGCTTTGCTTGGCAGCGTGTCTGCAATTCGCGTCATAGCAGAACTAAATGTTCCACCTGTTCGGTTTTAACCAAGTATAGTTAAGCTCGCTCTATATGAGTTGCGTTACGTAATGCACGTGCCTCGGCATGTCCATTGAGAGTTCAACGTAGAAAATTAAGAAGCACTTATTTCAACTATTCTCGGAAGCTCTTCCGATAAATAATACTCAATTCTCACGTAATAATAATGATGGAAAATATAAAAACAATAGACGAGGAAGGACGATGGACCAGGTAAATAACGAGAAGCCCATTACTTTTGGGAAATGTCCAGGACTGCTGAGTCATCTGAAATATCGGAAACGACCCCATGGTGGGCTTCTTATACCCTCGAAATGGCGAATTCAGTTAACGAGTTTTCTCAAGGCAGAAACAAATTACTGAACGTGATCGAGAAAAAAAAAGAGAGATTGTGATACGTAGAATTATCGATATTATTAATCATCAAATCTGAAGAAGAAAAATGATGCAATTGTCTAACATTTCTCCCTCAGGACTCCGAAAGTTTCCGAACTGTTCAATTCCATTTCGCTCATTGAATTTGTCACGCGCAACACGTGTCTCGATTAGCCAATTTTGTTTAGAAATCGACTGTCCCCGATCTGAGAGAACATGACATCGAAAAACTCTTTAATACCATAATAATATTTTTTATACATATATTACGCACGATTTATGTGTAACGCAACGCTTTCTCGGTCTTAACGACACGCAACGGGGATACGATACGAGAGTATGCTACAAGTGGATACCTGTTCTTAAATAATACACCGAGTTGACCCAGTTTCGTCGGTTAAAAATCGCGGCTATCAAACATTCGTAACTACATCCTAATCACGCGTTTCAAAATTTCCTATTAGAGAGGATTACGTCACGCCCAGCAATTAATCGATCGAACAACGTGGCGTTAAAAACTGGTCTCTTACCGCAACTCGAGAAAGTGGTACCCGAACTGCAATTTCATCGCTTTCCCTATTAAACCTTTCATCCATGATCCAGCTACGATTAGCTACGATTTTCCTCCGGAAAAGTAGCGCCGACCTAGTTTCGACTGTGAAACCAAGACGAAGACGACGATCCTAGCCGACGACGCGACGTTTAGCCTCGTCGCACGGGTGCAACGAGACCCAATGGCAGATCGTTATCTCTTGGATAAAAGAATCAGGTCAAAGTTCTTGACGAGGCTCATTGAGGGTCAAAGTCTTGTTGCATCCACAGACGAAGCGTTGTGATCATGTCTTCTCATCGTTAGTTTAAAGACTAGAAAAAAGCCGAGGTATTCTTAGAAATGAAGAGAACGCGTCAGATAAGAAAACTCATTGCGAAATGACGCTGAAAAAAAATTCTTATACATATTCAAGTTCCACTCGACGGATCTTGATGAAACACCACTCGCATTAAAGTTAGAGCACTCAAAACTACGGATGCCAAGTGGATAGAAAATCGTTTTGGGTTGCTGTAGCGTCGAACGAGGAACAGAGTCGAGTGGCGCCGGAAGATGCGTAAGAGTCACGTTTAGCAATAGAAAATCGAAAGTGCGAGGCGATAAGAGCGAACTTGGTCGTTACTTCATCAGTAACCGGTGCGGTGGAAACGGTCAATGCGACGAGGTGCATCGCGAAACGGGTATGCGCGAGTGGTCTGCGGTCGCATTACCCGTACGAGCGTCGAGAAACGTGAATTACCGCATGAAACCCGAGGCAGCCCGGGATAAGACGGACGGATAGCAAAGAAGCTTCCCTGGAATCGATTTCACGGCGCGTCTCTGTAAGGAACGCGGTCGAGACAAGTTAATGAAACTAGCTTAACATTTTCAGCTTACAAATATCCCCAAACATAGATGATTATTGCTCTGGACGTAGAAGAATGAAATATTTGAAAGTTCCTTAAGGATCTCGGCGGAATATTAATTTTAACTGCCTAATTATCGAGGTAATTATTATAACTATTGTAGGAGTAGAAAATGTAGCCCTTCACGCGTAACGTGATCTTAGGACTAGATACTTTGATTTACGACAGGGTCACGTATTGTTCATCAGATGGTCCGCAGCTGCAAAACCTTCGAGCCACGTGTCTCCGAAAGAGGCTTTATTGCTGAAAGCGCTAGATTTAAGGGCGTGACTGGAGAAAGTAGAAAACTGGCCGAGGGTAATCACAAAAAGGAAACGTTGCGAACGTCGAACGTAAAATGTGTAATCCTATTAGTATAAAATACAGTGCTAAGCGCAACAATCTATTTGCTATAATCCAATATATTTTAAGTAAAACTATGTTTGTTTTCTATCCCCAAAACCTTCCAATCCCATATTATTTAATATTTTGTGTACAAAAGTTACAACTACCATAAATTTACTTTGTTCGAAAGTAAAGAGTCCAAAGAGAGATAAAACCGGATAATAGTTACAATACTGTCAAAGACATACTTAGGTTTATAAGAAAGGAGACGAAAAATTTGTGTGGACTCTTTCAGTAGTTTCAATGCAGCAGGGATTCCAAATGGGGAAATAGTATTCAAGGTGAGGAAGCACCACGGTAGAATACGGAATTCTTACAATAGAATTAGAACATGCAGACTCGTGAAAGTGGCAGCCATCCGTTCTACAAGACGTCAGAGACGTTTCAAATAATAATAATAATAAATTACAAGGAAAACCAGATGTAATTTCCAAAACGTTGTTTAAAACAACTTTTTATCTGATAAGACCGTAAATAAGATTTACTGGAACACGATACACGCAGAATCAGTCTGCGAGTTCGCAGTTGGCAAACTTTTTGAAGGTTCCTGGCAATAGTTAGATTCTGTCATCGATATGGCACAGTTTACAGCTAGGGCCCCTCGGCAACGATGGAATGTTGATCGTTACGAAGTCCTTTCTTCGAAAGATTAACAAAGAAAGAAATTCTTACCTAATGTAACAGATGGAGACTCCGCAACACAATAGGCTATGATTTCGAAGGATCAGTTCAGGTATAAGACTTAGGACGACCTCCTCAGGTTTCTGTTTAAAAGACCAACAGTACCTACGCAGCTGTAGATGTACACCACTGTCCTCCTTGCATTCCCTTCAGGAGGAGGGCCTGCTTGTAACGTCACTGGAATATACGATGATCCGGAGGCACGATATAACTGACTGAACGCATAATAAGCGTTTAACGGTACGTAGATTGTACACGATTAACGCTTGTGTGGTTTAGCCAACGAATGAGGAGATAGGCGCCGGGACGCGTTGGAAACGCGAAGTGAAGGCGTCCCGACTAGGGCCCAGGTGGAGAAAAACAAGGGTGACCCGATTCCTCGGACGCGCCGCGTGTCTAGACGGGCGACGAGCGAAGATATCGACGCGTCCACTCGCGATTTCCTCGACGAGGAACCATGGGAAGTGTGACACACAGACTACGACGATGAGCGACTCGCTCATGAAAAGCACCAAACATTTTCCGTTATTCTAACTGAACCGAAGAATTTTAAATCAGATTCACTCGTACTGAACTTTCTGCATAGAAGTGTGCAACTTTTGTCTATGATGTGGGGCTCTGATAGGAATGATAAATGAAAAGAGATAAGAGAATTTCAAAGGGAATAATAGAATAGGTGAAACTCTGTTCGATTCGCTGATCGTCACTCTACTAACGAGGCTGATGGCAAGCCTCCGTACGACATGAACGGGTTCCCGTTTAAACATTACCGTTCATCAGATGAGCTAGCGCTGATCAACATCCACGTTCCCAATCACGCTTCACCGCATTCAATAAACGTTCACCATCAACGGACCGTGATCGTATCGTGATTGGGCCTCGATTGCAGATCAAATGTTTCGCTTAAGGTGCATATCCACTTGTATCAAATCTTCGTATCATATCACCGCTGCATTATGAACGAGCAAACTCTGCTTCATTGTATACCCCCTTTCATAAATCCCTTTGCATTTTCAAGTA
This sequence comes from Ceratina calcarata, assembly GCF_001652005.2. Taxonomy (NCBI): domain Eukaryota; kingdom Metazoa; phylum Arthropoda; class Insecta; order Hymenoptera; family Apidae; genus Ceratina; species Ceratina calcarata. Next base: position 1,539,875 of record NW_017152138.1, read on the forward strand.
TTGCACTTATTATCCGTCAAAAAAATCCAATAAATATTCTATAGATATTCTACATTTCAATTGAAAGACTACTGAATCATTAAATAAAGCATTGTGTATAAATAGATACAAATTAAACGATGATACAATAGGAGAATATGTACAGACAGACGTGCCTTCTCAGTATTTTATAATAAAGTTATCTTTGTTAAATGTATATCAGTGCAGTATTTCATTTCACCTGTTCCCTACAAATTTTAATTTTACGGATCGTTGAAGAGAAAACGTACTCGCGTCTTCCTCCAAGCTTTTATTTCATGCGTTTTACATTGTTTGAACATAAAAGTAACGTTCCATTATGAGGATCGTAAAAACGCAGTTAAGCAGGAAATAAGAAAAGCTTGGCGAAGCGCTTGTCGGGATAGTTAAAGAAATTCACACATGAAGAAGTTCGTCACTCACCAGAACCGTAATCTATGCACGACGTGGGTGGAACGTGACTCTCAATGGCGGACGTGCTGAACAAATAGATCGGGTTCGTGTCGGTTCCGGCCGAGTAGGAGCACACACGCGCTGACGGATCCAGGCTTTCGCCTCCGCTCATCAAGAGCACCTGGTTCGCCGCGACCACACCGCATTCTCTCTCGATCGCTTCCTTCAGCTGGGAGACACTGCATAAAAATAATGGAAAGTTATATTAAGTGCATTTTTATCAATAGGTGAGATAATGAGAAAGGAATTGATAATAGTCGGTGGATTTGTACTGGAGCTATTGGTACACGAGCCATGAGGAACCTTCGAGTTCCTCAAGAATTTATAAGAATAAATTGATTGCGTTTTAAATCATCAGGGATTTACAGGTTCGTGCACCGCGTCGAATATCGTGAGGCACGATTATGAAAACAAGATCGTTCATAGACGCTCGGTTCCTACTTGGAAACGATCTCAGATGGTACAAGATAAGTTGAACGATAGACCGAGGCGGTTGTACAGCTTCAGCGTCGTCGATGCCGCGATTAAGGTCGAGATTATCCATCTGTTCCCATATCAGAGAGACCGCCTGCTTCGCAATTAGAGGAGCGAACAAAAGTCGGAGTAATTGGGGAAACTTGGAAGACTTCTCTCCTGCGTGGCTGAACGCGGAGTAGGTATAATCTAGCCTGGTGTACGCGAGATCTCGCCTTCTGGCCAGAAAACACTCTGTTAACCGGCTTCAACTGGCCGACCTGGTTCTCGCAAGGCGTTCACACAGCGATAGTAATTGCCGTTTGATGCGTTTCCGTAATTCGCGATGGAAACCGACCAACCGGCGCAGGAGAGCGTAGAAAAGAAAGAAAATCGTGTTCCGAACGGATACTTAACCGAGCCCCTACTTTCGATCTCAAATGCGATCACTCTCCTGCGTATCCCCGCGGCCCCCGGCCGTTCATTCTCGTGCGTCGACGTCGATCAACAACGGTAACCGATTAATCCATGATCCGTAATTTAATTAGTCCGAGGATGATAAAATTACGAGTTACAACAATGGCAATTATGTCAAGGTGATATTCATCGAGGTAACAGAGAACATATCCAGTGAGGTTGAAGTCGCTGAGAAAAAGAAAAAGAAGGAACTTGGAATAATGTCAGAATGTTCACGGCAAACGAGAAATTCGGCAATAAAATTCGGATGTCCGTCTCCGATTTAAATACCGAGTTTATTTATTCCTTAATTACTCTGGGATACAACTTTGTAGAAGTCGCCCCCGACTTGAACAAAGAGCTCTCCATATCTGTTATTCAACCTTGGTAAAGTGTTCATGACAATTCGCACGCAAATGCACGATCCGATTCCATTTGCGCCTAGTTTATGGCCATCGTGCGCGTTATTCGCGACGCGGGTCTGCTAGGACAGCAGGGTTGACGATAAAATTCGCGAGGCAAAGGAAATCTACAATGCAATTTTCAAACTAGATAAAACGAATCCTGCCTTCGCGCAAAACGCAAATAACGTGGATGATCCAGCGATTTTTAGGTATTATGCATTTACAAGGAAATTGAATGTACGGAAAATATAAACACTGCACGCAAAATGCATTGAAATAAACTAAGTAGGAAAAGCACAGTGTATATTGAAATGTTTGAGTGATAATATAGTTTTATACATTACGTGCAGAGTAATTTCTGTAAATATACAGTTCTCTCATAAATTCATCAAATCGGCAGTCTATTTCAAAAGATAGTTACGCAGGATAAACATCTGCAGAACCGTGTTTAAAACTATAATTCCGATTAGTGGCAACGAAATACAGTGGGTGCTTTGTTTGCGAGTTTCCGGCGTGTTTGCGCGGTTTCGGACGATCGAATCGGCACGCGTTGCGGCAGTTGTAAACGATCGATCATCTAAACCCAGAATAAATCGCGATCACGCTGGCGCACGGTGTACTTACTCTCGCGCGTTTTAGCGGTGCACTTTGTAATTGCGCGCGGGTGCGAGGATAAAAGCAAACGCAACGGAGCAAAGGCGCCACGCTGGATCGACACACATCGTTAATTGCCTCGACGACTCGACGGGGGTCGGTGACCGCCGCGACCACGCTATCTTAATGCACAAATATTGGAGGTATCTGCGACCAAGCGCCTTTTCTAGCGTTTGGAATCCTTCGAGCTGCGTTTCGTTACATACGAATTTTGAGTTAGAGATCAAAATCGAGTGTCTTTCATAATTCGAAATTATGTTATCATTAAATGATTTAACGACAAGCAATTATGCCATACAATTATCCAAATGGATTAGTTGCAACACTAGATCTTAAAGAGACGGAACTGCGTGATGCTCGATTAGAGGCGGCGGAGGCCAGATCGATCAGCGATCCTGAGACCTGAATTCGTCGGACTTTCTTTTCACCTGGATAAAACGCGTTTTGCTCAGGACTCATCTGGAGGTATGTGAAGCGTAACGCGGTTTAATCGGAATAATGGATGTTGTACACAGCCTAACTACGTGCGTGTAGAATTGCGAAACCACCGTGGTATTCTTCATTGGCGATAGGCCGAGAACTCGCGTTCGCCAGTTTTATTTTCCTAATTCGCGTTAGCCTCGTTCCACGGTGAACTTTTCTCCGGGTGTTCGTACCGTTAACAACCGTTCCCGTTCCGGGGGAACAACCGTGTTGTTGGATCGCGTCGAAACGAAAGTTCTCCTTAATGTTCACAGAAAGAATCAATTCATATACAGGGTGTGGCAAAAGAAATCCAATTAAATTTTTTCCGGGACAAAAGTAGGGTAACGCAGTGAAATAAATTTTATTCCATTGGATTCGTCGTGCTTTTGCGTGAATTATGTATGTGTTTTCAGAATGTCAAACAAACGTACCGCTATTGGGAGTCATATACGGAATTATATCGTAAACTCGCACATTGTTCGCTCACTTGGTGTTTGTAAAGATATTGTCTCCAGAACATTTAAAAGATTTAACAAGTTTAGGGACGAAGGCGTCCTGGAAAAGGAAGAAAATGCACCGTGAACATTTCCAGGAAACGCAAGATCAACAAAAAGCGAGACGACCGAAATCCCGGGGTCTCAATGGAAACCGACGTCGAAAGACTAATGGACTACAGCATCTGGTCTATCTTCGAGGCCAGGGTCTGTGCTAAACCCTACAAAAGCATGAAATCTTTGAAGCAATCGTTGCGCCTGGAACGGTTAGAATTACACCGGTGAAGCTGCGGCCAACCTTTCAAAAAATTCAAAAAAAGTTTAGAGTTTTGTATCCGTGAAACGAACTGAGTATAGTATTTAAAGAAAGACTGTGCTAATGGTATCGATAATTGATTTCTCAAAAATTGTTGCAAAAATAAAATTATGAATAACTAAACGAGTTGGATTTATTCTTCCGCACTCTATAAAAGGAAGATTCTACTTATAGGCTCTTAACGATATGTGTAGCCTAGGTAGATACGAGGCCGGAAAAGACCTCAGTCGACTTGGGTGCGAACATGTGGACATTTATTGCCATACTGGCCTTGGGATAAAAATCGGACATCTTAATGAGGTCAAGTCAGGTCAAATTGTAAAATAACAGTACTGGGAACGACGGCCAGTATCTAGGATCTCGGAGGTTGCAAACAAAATGTAAAGTCAGTTATAGCGTAAATCCGGAACAGTGCAGTTGGCACTCGAGTGAGTTGTGCTATAATCGTTTTTGTAATCTTAATATGCCACAGTTAATAGGACGTGCAGTTTGATTTCGTACGATATTTCTGACATATAAACTCTTCCTTAAACTCGGCATTTCTTTCTACATACTGTACTAAAATTTCCGATGTACGAGCATTTTCTTTCTGTATCTAAATTTTATCATAGAATCTCGCAAGAACAGAAAACACAGAAACATTTTAAACAGAGTTTCGTAAGCGTTCGTAGCTGTACATCGTAGATCGCAAAAGTGGACCGAGTCACCGAGAGAAGAGTGTTTAAAGCCGACTAGTTTCCAAGGGATGCAGCAACGTTCGCATTAAGGACTTGGCCGAGTTTACCCACAGGTCAGACTCGTGCATGTACAGCGGCCACGTGCCAATGGTCGCCCACATTCGACACGAGAGATTTCATTACTATTTTCGTAGCCACCTGCGCTTGATCTTTCTCTCTGCCTCGTTCATCGTGTCGTTTGGTCACTCGAACCAGAGAGAAAATCCGTTCGAGCTCGGCCTCTGTATCTGTGCCCACGTTCGTCCGCGATAGACATACGGTTTTGCAATTTGTTCACCTTCGAGGGATCCTTGACACTTCTCCACGACGTGGTGCGTCGCTGTTCGCGATACACAAGGAGTTGCTAAACGACCAGCGACGAGCAATCGCGTGGACGATTGCCGAGAAGAGTTACTATGTATGTACCAATGTATTGCAGACACACGGTCGACGATGCGAACGATGGGAAACGCGATGTTCGAAAGTAAAAAAAACGAGTAAAATAAATAGAGAAGGGTTGAAACATACGGGAAGCGGAGAACGGAACGTTTCAACGCGTCAACATGTACTTTTATTCGATAAACGAGATAGCCGAGGAAACGGATCCGTTTGAAAGAGGCAACCGTTTATAGCAAAAAGCGACTCGCGTGAACCGGCCGCGAAAGGATGTGGATATACCGGGAATTTTTGCGCGCAAAGAAATGAGTTTCCGTGGCGGGCGAGCGTTTCAAAGCGAGCTAGTGTAGGCTCGGTCCGATAACCATCGGCGAGAGTTTAACGAGGGAGTCTAATCTGAGAATAATATCGAACGTACCAGTATTATATCATAAATAGTAGAAGCAAGAGACACGATGAAGGAAAAAATGAAACTGTAAAATACAAAACTGACAACGGGTCTGTTGAAAACGAGGAAGTGCATGCACATACAAGAAGAGGAGAAGAGAGTACAAAAAGTTATTATGGAGATCCTTTGTGTGAAGGACACAGTACGTTGCCTTAATTAAATCAGCGTAACGCAGCGTGCGAATCCGAGCCACTTGGCCTACATTCGACGAAATGCGAAAAATAAACCCGTCGTGGATTTATTGGGCTAAGCTTTAATGGCCTATCGTGTTTTTGTTCATAACGAACAATCGCCAACTAAGAGAGCTGCCTTATAATTTCTCGAATAAGGAACGTGAGCAAAGACAATACATCTAAGTACCGTAAAATATTTGTCTCGATTTATTGATAACTGCAAGTTGAGAGTGTACACGAGATCGTGCCCACAGATTTCAAGTAAACATTCAATATTTAAAGAATGAAGAACTGCTGCAAAAGTGTAGTCTTCTATAAAAGGGTCTCGAATGTATCTTCACAGAACCGCTTTATCTAAGTAAAAATATAGATTAGAAGACCCTCCACTCGATATTGAAAAACCAATAGCTCCAGGGTAAATGAAATGCATTATCGCAATCGGTATTTACAAATTAATCGATAATAATTAATCAAATTAGTCGTCATGTCATAAGCGAATAAACAAATAAGCGAGGGAAAATCTATCGTATCGACAGAAGACGCATAACGCAGGAATTTTAACCTACTGCAAAGATAAACAGCAACACGAGTAAACAAAACAAACGTACTGGAGATAGGACTTACGTTTGTAGCGCCAACTTGATGTCGAAAGTGATGGTGGTGCCGGAGTCCACGTGGAATATGTAGAGCATTTTCGGGCTGGTCAAGCTTCTTCCAGTCCGACGAGAAGAATGAAACGGCCAACAGCCCAACCGAAGGACCCCACTAACATCCGGTGGTGCTTGGCGCCCGGGGCTCGCGACGCCCGACGACGACCACGACAACGACGACGACGACGATGATGAAGAGGAGCTGTTACCTCAGGGCCGACCCCTGCAGTCAGCTCGATCGGGGCCGTACCCCTCGTTCCCAAGCGCTCGCGAGTACGGCCCCCTCGGGTTTATGCCGCATCGATCACCAATCCGTTGGTCGTCGTCGTCGGTTCACGCAAACTCCAGCTCCTCTTCTCGCGATTACACTCGCCACTAGGCTCGCGTCGTGCCGCGTCACGTCGTCGACTGCGTATCGTGCGCACTTTGTTTCCTAGTTATTCACCCCCTTTAAATATATGACGGGTGTCTCCGAACGATGCTTTGCGTACCTAGTTACGTTAAGTTGAAGTCGCGCGCGCCTACCGACGAACATACGGAGAGGAACCACGGATAAGCCCGAGAGATTGAACGAACGCGGCGCGATGTATATGTGTGTATATGTACGATGCGCGTGCACGTACTTTATATATACATAATATTTTGTGTAAATGTAGATTGGTTCGGAGAAGAGCAGCGAAGATCGTAGTTTAGGTTCTTTCTGGCTGCTTCGGCAAACCTCTTTGGAGATTCGTTGACAGGTCTCGCGTGCGAGTAGCAAAACGAGAGGAAAGAGCGTTGTATCACGAGATCATTGGTAACTAAAGAAATAAATCCCACAGCCTTTAGGAGGGAAACTATTTTGTATACAGTCTCTTAAAGAACCGATCAGATCGGTAGATTGGATATGTTGGAACGCACGATCGTCATTTACAGGACGGTTCTGATTGCGTATGATTCTCGTTCCAACCGCAGAACGAACCGGAACGTAGAGTCTCTTGGAAACAAAATATTCAACTGGCACACTCCGAGGGGTCCCATACGATCGATCGCTCGAGCGTAGAATTACTAATCACAGTGTAACGATTCTTGATTGCGTTGTTGGTCCGTCTGTCATCGATGATCGTTGCACTGAAATAGGTTGTCGATCGTGCCTCCTGGTTTTCGTGATGTAACGGACTTACAAACTCTTGCTATCTCGGGCTCAACGAACGCTTTAATAAATACGGTGCGTGAGCAAATCGAGCAGTAAAATAATCCGTCGTGTTTATATACGCGGACGAACACGAATCGCAAGTAAAATCGCTGGGGAAAAAAGAGTCACCGTTGCAGCGATGGAGGACCGTAGTCGACGCGACGAATGAGTAGAGTCCCTCGGATCAGCTGCTCGTCAAAACAAAACACTCGCGCCTATACCAAGGGCCAGAGGATCCTTTCTCCGAGTCCTTTCCCGTCGCCGTCGCGCTTGTTTGGATACGAATCGGACCACGACACCGACCAAGCTTTATTCCGTGGCTCGTCCGTGAACACGGGATCAAACGCCCAGGATCTCGGTTTTGTATCGGCGACCGAGGCCGTGTATACGCCGAGAGTGACGTACAGAAGCACACAAACAATGCTGCGCCACTCGCACGGGAACGTATGCGCAGAGATCGAAGCAACGGAACAAAGAAACTCCACTTTCGCCACGGATATTCTCTCGTTCTGCCCGCTTTACGTTCTCGTTTGTGTTCCACGTTCACGTACCCGTTGTCGACACTCGCGTTTCAATCACGTCGCTGCCCAATTTTCAACCGCGAATGAGCCGAACGCTTGCCCGTAAGAACTGTTCACTTCTGCGAAGCTCCTCGCACCGTATCAGAGGAAAAGAGAAAGACGAAGAGACGACGGTGGTAGTGGGGCAACTAGCTCGGCGCAGTCCCATTCGACATTTTACTCTGACGCATCGCGTCGCCAGCTGTTTACTGCCGAGTTCCTCGGACGGAGCCTGGTCGGGCACGGAGGACAGAACGTCTGCTTTGCCATGCGTTCTCCCTACGCAGATATTCCACTCGCCACTCAGCTGTTCATTCGCCGCGATCGCGGCGCCATCTTCTACAGTTACGAAGATGGCGCGGTCGACGTATGCGGTAGTTTTTAACCATCTGGTGATTACATGTTAAATTATTTAGTTTTATACGTTCCGCGGTCCTTTTAGAGTATGTATTTACATTATAAGTGGCAGCTTCATTAATATATTGATAAATTTTGCAGAAGATTCGAACAAATTTCGTGTATTGTGTGCGAATGTTCATACTGTTGTTGACGGCATGTATCCTGTTTGCTTGCGACAATGATTGCATACAACATAAAATTCATTGTTATTCTTCAATGAATCTATATAGACACCTGGGATGAGCTGATTCTTCGGATTAGTGGTAAGTGGATATCGAATAGTTCTTTTCACACATAATTTAAAATAAGAGTTAATAGCCGAGGTTAAAGTTACACGGTGCACTGTACAATAGATACTCGATCGAAAGTATGATCGAAAGCAATATCTGTCACCTCATTTGAGGTTAAGTACTTATTACGATGTTTAAATGTCTAATTCATACAGAAGACAGAAGCGTGAATAATATTTATATAGAAACATCGAATTCAAAATAAGAAATAGCGGTATCATTAGCTGAGAATGGCAATGCGCGTGCGTATGTCTAGAATCAGCCTCGACGCCATTATCGCTTCCGTGTGGAGACTCTACGCCAACTTAGCTGTGAATGTGGAAAAGGAGAATGATGTAGATTTGAAGTTGGAAGCGTGGGGATGTAGCTGTATGCGTTGTTTGTTTATATGCTGTAACACGCGATCTCAGCCCAGCAGCCGTTCAGAAACGTCGAATTTTCGCGTATACGAACGGGCAAACGTTTCACGAATACGTGCCTTGATTTTCTGAGACATATACTTATAAAAAAAATGAGATACTTCGGTCCGAAATAACGTCGGTCCACTTCCAAAAATAACCATCGGCATTCGTAAGCTGAGATTGTTGCGCAGTTCCTCAATACACGTGTAAGCCCGTTGCGTTGTTTATTTAGTAAATTAGTAACGAGCTTCGCCTGGGGAAGGAACGTCGTAGTATCTACGCAACCCACTGTTGTCGCGTATAATGAAATAAATGTTTAACTGCGTAATTGACTGGAGAAGTCGAACTTGAGAGATCGACTCGTCGTAAAAAAGTGGCATAATAATATTTACGTCGTGTCGGTGAATCGTTCACCTTTCGCTCGAGGCCAGCGGAACCGTAAATCGCTCCCGCCTCTGCACCTCCCAGGCATTGTCTCACGCATAATTTCAAATGGATATAACGACGAATTCGCAAAACGGTTATTGAAACGTGCCGCGTAATCCTCTGTGAATTTTAACTCTGTCGTGATTCGATTTCTGTGTCGACGCGTGGCCAGGAAACTCGTATCTGTCTATACGTACATACACGATAGATGCGATCTCGGCTTGTGTGCAATCGGATAGGTGCGTCGACACATGGCACGCGATAAAGTCATAGGTGTGCATCCTGTTATCGCGAATTAAAGGGGTGTTCTGGTCCTCAATACCATTTCTTTAATGATCTTTAGGAATTTTCTTTAGAAGAACTATTAATCTTTTTGTATTAGGTTCTAGCATATGCATTTATGGGTATTCCAAATAAGTAATTCATTTTTTTAAGTGAACCCAATTGTAATTCCATTTCGTTCGGTTTTATTGGGAGTGTTGACAAGATATCTCAAGTTCTAGTTCATCAATTGGTTTATTTATAGAGCATCAATTCCTGTTATCTCACGAACCAAAATTTTTAAAACCCACCGCTGTTTTCTTATCGTTTTAAGATAATGAAAGATGGAAACATTTTTCGAAAATCAATAACGCGAATTCAAAATGTTATCGTTGGGATTATAAGATTACTATGTTATTTTAATTGAGACTATGACAAGATGCATAAATAAAATAATAATTCAACATTTAGGCTAAACAAAATCCGAAATCACATCAACGGTTAATACAATTTATAGGATATACTCTCAGTAAAATAGAACATATATAACTAACGTAATTTTTATTGATTTTACTTCAGAAAATGTATTTACCGAAGAGTACATATGTACATTGTGTGCTCAACGAGATAAACGAGTCTTAACTTTTTCACAATGATATCGCGTGAGTACATACGGTATTATAATACATATTGTATTACTGCCTTGCAGCGAACGCGTTTTGCGCAAGGGAGGAAATTTCTTTCCCGTGTGCATGCATTGTCAGCGATGAATACAATCGTAGCTCGATGATAGGCGGTGATAATGATTTCCTTGATTGCTCACATAGATTTCATTAAAACTCATATCAATGTTATTTAGTAGAAAAACTCTTGCGCATATTTATAATTTTTTATTGCCACGACAGATTTATTGTTTTATTTCATTAATCCACGCAATTTGCTGTCTCAATAAATATCACGACGTTTATGATTCATTGGAAGATACCGTGCGAAGAACTGGTTGCTACATACAACCGTAATTAATATTTCTTAATGCGTACGTACTCCACGGTCGATTTGCTTATTACCAATACATTAGAAACGAAAAGTTTCATTTCACTATCAACCTCATCCCCACCGCAGCGAACAGCTGTTATGCGCATTACTCGAGAGCAGAACGAACACGATAAATATTCGTGCTTTCTCTTGTCAAAATACTGATAGCGGAACTATCGATATCCCGATAGATTAGATGAAGAAATTGCCTCGCCAGGGCCGTGCCGTTTTATCTAATCCACAGCCGGCAGTCTCGCACGGTTGGGGATCTATTAACGAACGTTTTCCCCTCGTGAAAACGTGAACCTTGACGCAGCCTCGTGGCTCTACTCGCCTGCTGCCGATAGGTTTCTCGATTTTGCGATTGCGAAATATTGCGCGAGCATAATGTAATCGGTGGAAAGTTAAAGGCGAAACGCTGTTGCACTCGTGCGTTCCCTCCCACCCGCTCTATTTTCTTTGTCCTTTCCAGCTTTTCGTGAAACCTGTCACGCGACTACCAATTACCATTCCAACGTTTTAGATAGCTAAATTTCATGTTACCCTCGTTTTCATATGCAAATAGATTAAAATGTAATTGCCAATAATCGCGCGGTTTCTTCAAAGCCGCGATAGTAACACGCAGATGTGTACATACTTGCAATTAGATACACTGCGAATTTTCTCGCTCGAAGAAGAATACCGATGAAAATGCATATGAATTGTCAAAGGTATACGTGTACGATATAGGTACTTTCTCTGTTGAATGCTTTTACTTTTCTGTAAGAATGTTTCCAATTCCTCCTTACTCCATTGTCCAACCGTAAATATACGGTTGTAGCTTACTCCAAATTATATAGAATACGTTGAATCAAGGCTAGTCGAATAAGTAAAGGCTGGAACAGTCACGTGGACTTTCATTTCACCTTCCGATTATATAAAATAATAACATGCAATATACGATAGAACGTTCCTTCCAAATTCATTCGTTTATTGCAAAATGTACAGACAAAAGATCTGGTATACTTGTATTTCGTATGCAAGATCGTGAAACAATTTCTGATCACGTGTAACTAATAATAATAATAATTGAATACCTGCATGATCGGGCTCAAAAAGAGAGAGAGGAGATCGTGGTGAAAAGAGTAGTAGCCACAAGACATGAATCAATGGAAAATACATATAAGAAAGGTTCTATAAATTTTTCTTCTAATTTTTGTATTTAATAAGTTAAGTATAATTAATGGGCATATTATTAGTATTGATAAAATCCGATTGTTCTACCGTCGAAACAGCAAACCTTTCGCAAAAAATGTCGTTTTTTTTCTTAAATATTTCTAAACCGTTGGACCTACAAGAGACCCTTTTACCAATTACAGCTATATACCAAATAATCGACGATGTAGTAAATAAGAGAACGCGAGAGTACTACGCGTTCGCGATCGATGAAACAGAAGGCAAGGGCTCTAAAGCCTGGTAACCACTTGTATCATACCCGCGTATCGTAACACCTTAGCACATCACCTAGTGATACGGTGCCCCAGTAATGATAATGATGAAAGTAAATTTTGTCACGCGACAGTGCAACGCTCGCCGTCTATAGTTGTTAAATCTTGTATTTCTATAGTAATCATTATTTTGTGAATGATACCATTTTGGGGGTTGATTAAGGAAATATTTATACGACAGGAATAATAGAAATGATATTTATTTGAAAAAATTTCGAAAGGAACATATTTTGAGCCAAAAATGCGTCGGAGCTTTTTCCTTATCTCTAAATTAGTAATCGTTCTTTGAATAACTTGAGGAATCATTTGTGTATACATATCGATAGGATACGAGGGTTTGCTAGAAGTACATACGCGGCTTTAGAGTAACTTCTCCGCATGTTAGAGTCGCGAGAGGAGAAGAGGAAAAATCGAGACGCACGATCCTTGCGTGTGCGCGACACACGCGCGGTTTCCACGTCTCCTCTCTCTCGAAGCGAAGGTCTCTCGTTAAGCATCGTAGCACGCGAATCGTTGGAGAGCCATGCGGGAGGTGCGTGGCCAGAGCGAGGTCAACTCACGCACGTGCACGTCGTGCGTGGCTCGTATATGTTACATGTTGCGGGCGTCTCGTTCCTCATCCGGCAAACTCTTGGAACATCGACGAAAAGGGCCCAGCTCGTTATTAGGCCGTTGCATAATAACGAATATCGAATTTTTTTATCGTTTACATCTTCGTGAACTCTGCGGGTCAACGTACCCGTTGAGGTCACCGCGATCTATAACTCGTTCCGTGTTGTACCCACCTTCAGAGAAGTTCTTAACGTAGTATAATTTAATCCTAGAATTTCGCAAGATCTTAAGTACATTATGCTTTGATTGGAATAATGTTTTCTTAAATTAATATCTGCTGGAATAATAAAATTACAATTATTAGTAGTAGTAGTAGTCATAGTAGAATATGTAATAAACGTAGGAGGAATTATACGGTAAAAAATGTAAGAAGCATCATTAGATGAAACTCGCAATCAATTGAACTGCTGAATCAGAACCCTACTTCGAACCTTCGGTTCGCTATAAATTAGGCGACCAGCCTCATCAATCGAAGTCGCTTCCTGGTCATTTTCTCTATTGACCTGATATACGAAAATGACTTCCGCCTACGATCTTCACATTCTGTGGCTTGCTTTTTGCCGGGTTTATTAACAAAGTAGTAATCTAGAATCGCGGAAAAGTAGGAATCACGTGAAGGCCATCGAGGTAACCCAATAGTTCTGACAGTTGTGATGGATTAAAGAGGATTAAACATCTATTTCTGCCCTACCCCTCAAACGGGGGGTCCAAATGTTTTATGTGTATTTATATTTCGTTTCTTCGGGCTACTTTTAAATTCGTGTACCGATAAGAAATACGAGATAAGGAAAAAAAACATGGTCACCTTACAAACTCGATTTCTGTTCGAACATAAACTTTGCGTACTATCAATACGAAAAGATTAGAGGGACGTAGGCTGGATTTATTCTCAGAGTTAACGAATATCTGTAATCAAAAACCAAGCATGCGGTAGGCTCGCGTTATCGCTCGTAGTCGCATTATGTAAGTTGAGATTACGCGCACGAGAAATTAATATTCGTACCCATAGAACGTGCACTCGTTGAAGAGCCTTCCTGCGCGATTAGATGGATAGACCAAGCAAAAAGTATCGGTTCCGTCTTGGACTCTCTTATTCCCTGTGACAACAAATTAAACTATTATCGTGATAAGTATGTAAATATGCATGTGAAAACATTTCACGACATTTGCATTTCCTTGGAATTCGCGCAATTTTCTACGCCGTTGCATAATGTTAGGGAGAGCGAGAGTCGACGTACCATACGCTCGTTGGGTTATCGACGCGATAGTTCCCTTTATCGCTCTTTATTCAGTGTCGACGACACGCGGACACCGTCACAGTAGCAAACACAACGTAATGAGAGAACCGGTGATAAGAAGTAAGAAGTGTCAGACGTGACATATGTATCTGCATATGCCACGAGAAAACAAAAACGGTTGGTGACTAATCGTGTTATACAAATCTCCTTTATCGATTAAATTGAATTTACACTATGGAACCAGAAGACAAGAAATGGTACAAAAGAAAAGAGCTTTTGTGTCGCCTGTATTAATGAAATTAAGATAATGAGAAAAATCGAACTGAAATACGTGAGAAAGTAGACCACGAATACGATAAGAATGGAAATATTTACTCTTTCTAATATCTCGGGGACGTAACCGATAAACATCAACCCGACGCGAAGATAACGAATGTCGACCTCGTGGACAATAATCTCTGCGCAATAGACTTTATCTAGCCTCCTCGATGCGAGCCGCGAAACGATACATATATACACGTATACGTACGTGCATATGTACCGTTCTAAATTCGGCTGTCGGTATATTTCTGGCGGTGTATGCACGGGAGCACGCGGCGGAAGCTAGAAGGCTGGATGAAACACGGAAGCGTTCGTAACAAGGAAACGCGTCGCATCGGAGGAAAGTTGATCGACTATCAGGCTGGATTCGTCACAGTCATTGCACCAATGACGAATTGACCACCTGTCCGTGGTCGCCCGGGGATTAGTCATCGGTTGAAATTAGAACTTTTTGTGTCGATCGAGTCGCGGCCAGCTTATCGAGCGTGTAATTTGAACGTCGATTCGTGATCGAGATCGAGAAGTGGCTTGGTCTGTCACACGTTTCTTCCCATACGGAACGGCACCGACGCGATCCCGATGACTCGATAACATCCGACAAGTGTCACGCTTTTACTCTGCTTAATCTTTTTATCGTTTCCGTGTACGAAACCAGACGGATTGCAACGCACATATGCATGTCCGAGAACCTTCCGATCTGTCGTTGATAGCGCGGTAAACGTTCGGATTATACGTAATTATGGAAACCCGTGATCATCATGCGAATAGGCAACGTGGTCTGGTTGCTCGGTATCAGATTCAGTCACGTTCCCGCTTGATCGTCGCACGCTTGCTGGCTAAGATGACATCGATGCAATACCGTGAGGTCAGGCGAAACACGTGATCAGAGTGACGTAAGATATTCTAAAGATTGAAGGAGGCAACTGTTATCTTTTTATCTCGACGAGACAGTGAACGATAAGTTACACGGAAGCGACAAGTTCGGGGTTGAATTGAGTAAGAAATTAGCGTCGATAAAGAGTCGGGAAAATTGCTTCATTAGGCTATCGCTCAAAAGTATGCGGACACTCCCTTACATGTAAATGATCGAATTTGGCAATGGACATTGCTTAATAGTAAGTAGATTCCCGTTATCGTAGCACGTGTTCACATAATTTTCAGCGGTAATGTGTATGTGCTTGAAGGAACGATAAATCCGAGGACTTTAAATTTGACGAGTTTCACCGAGTACATTTCGTTGTACGTGCTATGTACACGGCTATGTAGCACGTATGTAATGTACGCCGATTAATTCGCTGCACGAACACGTTGAAAGGTTGACGCTAACATTTTAATTGCGACTTAATTATTCGCTAGTTTCACGTTACAGTCGGAATGCAACTGGAAGGGATTAGAAAAAAGAGATCGTAAAACGCGTTTCGTATAAATTCCGAGATGATGATATTATACTATGTTCAAGAACAAAAAGTTGTTTTCTTCGTTCTTTCGTCTCTAAACTTTTTTCTCTCACATATTTTGCAGACGTTTGTACGTCAAGTGTGTTGATTCTCGAATTTCGTTTTATCATTGTGCGATAGCAATACCCAGAATTGTGAATGTACCAACTCCGGATTATCAGACTTCCTCTGTACTACGTAAGGAATACGATAAGTGCTCCGAGACTTAGGAATCACTTCTTGCATTTGGGACAATGGTGTGTTCAACGAAAGGAGAGTATTCATAAACAGATGCACCTGATCCATGCTTAAGGATGTATTGGCTATACAGTCAATCCCAAAAGTTTATGC
>NW_017152138.1:1556496-1585219 GCF_001652005.2 Ceratina calcarata
GGATATTTCCTTCTATACTTTTTAGCACGTAGCTATTTATTATTAGCATTGTTCTTCCGACGTCTGATTTCTTTTTAATTATAGGAAATGCGTTTTTCTAAAGTACATAAACTTTTGGGATTGACTGTATAGCCAATACATCCTTAAGAAGAAGCAAGTGAGACATTCTGTTTATCTTTACTCTCTCTCTACATGAACTCCCACTATGCGAAAATAGCAAATTGACAGTGTTAAACAGAGGGTATTGTGAATGTTTCGAATAATTTCTTTTTAAGTTTTTAATCAAACTGTCTTATTGTGTGTATCAAGAACTAGTCTAAAACACATAACTTTTACCAATTCTTGAGATCTTGATTCAATGTCCAAGCATCTTATAACATACAGTGTCTGAAAGCAGGACAAATGGTAAAAGAAGACACGTCGTTCGATTCAGTTATGATACAAGTTTATTGAATCACTGCATTCTCGCAAATCAACAATGTCAGTGGGCCCTTGAGTTGCATCATTATTTTTTTTCTCTTTTAATTAATCTTTTGAATCACGTATATCGTAAGGTACCAAAATTCCTCTCACGCCCGTGTGGCTCGTCTCACGTCTCTTTTTCGTTTCTCGTCAACAACGTAGCTATCGACAGAATAATGGATCGTGACGTCAATAATCATGATAATAATTAATGACAATAATTAATATAATAGCGATAATAGTAACAATAATAATGATAGTAATAATAATATACAATTATAACGAGATATGCTAACTATTGATAATAGTCAAAGAGATAACAAGTAAAATATACATATGATCGTTTTATTAAATTTTCTGCGAACGTATGGCAATCGAAAAGTAGCGAAACCAATTATTACGTATCTATAATCTTTTCCTCGTGTTCCGTTCTGGACGACATATGTACATACTATAATCTCTAATGCGTATTAGAAATTTTGCCTTTGATTCGTGATATGGCTCTCGTGTGACGCAAATGATTAATGATTAATGCGCGTAAGTTAGATTCACCTCCCACAGATAACCATCTCTTTCTCCGACGATTATTTTACAATTAGTCTCTCCCACACTTTCTTCTCCTCTCTCTCTCACTCTTTCTCTCTCACATACACACACACACACATTCTAGGATTCTTGTTTATCAAATTTTAGAGCTTTCTCTCTCATTCTCCCCTTCTCGATACTAATTAATCGATTCATATATTATGTATATATTTGCAATATATATACAATACATGTTTCCGTGACAGCGAATAGACTGTCGTAATACAATAGCTTTGAATTATTTATACGAACGATCTTCGTAACAAAAACCACCTCCGATCCGTTCATAATTATTATTCATAGAAATTTCATTGCAAACACGTGTGTATGTTTCGTTTCTAAGATGCCTGTCGGTCGTGATCCGTTTTTATCGTCCCGATCTCACGCAGCATCGAATTCTACCTCCATCGGATCGATTTTGAAAAAAGGGCATCTTTGATTCTTTCGATCAGGACGAAATCGGCCTGCGGCATCGTATTCGATTCTCACAGTTATCACACAAGTATGATCGTTTCCCTATTTTCATCCTAACATTAGCCGTCGATTAAGTACTCGAGATGGTACGTGAAAGTGCTAGCATGTAGGTACAAAGAGGAAAATATATAATATATATATATATAATATATGTATGTAATATATTATTAGCGCAGGATGAAAATAGCGAGTCTTTTCTTTGTTTGGAAAAATATGTGGCTTCGAAACGGTTTAATCAGCTTCGAACGTGCAACGCGTCGCGAAAAGGGGCGCGGAGCCAACAGGACTTTAGACAATTAAATCGTGACGATCGCGGCCTATGACGCCTTTCCTTTCTTCCTTTTCTATTTTTCCTTTTTTTTTATTTACAAATTCACCTAGATATACATACAAGCTATGCCTGAGGCTAGAAAAATGCGATCGCTCGAGCGCAGGGAAGTCAATCCTCTCCATACATACCCGGGTTGTTCCGAGATTTTCCGGGCCGACTTCCGTGGCAGCGCGTGAAAAAAATCGACGTACACACGTTTCCCTGCGTGTACGTCGCGCAAAGACAATTTTGTTGTTCGTTTCGTTAAGATTAGATCTCCGAGGGAAGCGAGCCAAAAATGTATACAAGTATTTCTCCTTGTAAAAACTTCGTTATCTCAATTGGCGAACGTTCGCCTGATTTATCCTAAGCTGCGTTAATTGCAAAAAATTGTTCACGACCCCGAGCAAAATGCGTTGCGTCGGTAAAATACATGTGCCTAAGTACGTACGGACGTTACGTACCGGACTCTCCGAAATCGCGCGTGCCCGAGAAAGAGACCTCGTTATCATCAGACCGCTCCCCGCTCGTAAATAGACTCTATCTGATTTTTACGCGTTTCACGATAACAAGAGTAAAGTATTAATTCATTTTTCCCAATAGAATTCTTACGTCCGATCGAAGTTCTTTCTTATTAATTTATTTCGTCTCTACTCCACTAAACAACGCAGTTAGGTTGTCGCTCGAAGATAAACGTTTTATCGTGGCTTCTCCGTCGCCACCGATTCCGAGGTCAATATTTCTACTTATATTTCTTCTCCTTCCTCTTCTTCTTGTGCGATTCTCAATCGAGAGAAAAAAATTCTGATCTCGTCGCCACGATCGAAAATGTGACTCGATCTCCTACTACTTAATGTTTATATAAAAATTGGAGGAAAGTGTACTTTTTTTTTATATGTATGTACATTTTTCACGTGGAAGGCAAGGCTACACGAAAAAACTTCGGAAAACGAAGTGGATCTCCCAATAGGATCTCTTGCACGATTACAATTATATTTGTTGTTTTATATCGATATCCACATAACACCCATACAATTACATGGACACATCGATAATACATGAGAATACATCTTAACATCGTTAATCGTACAACAACGTATGTAATTCCGTCCAACTCTGAAATTCGTAGAAATCGTAACAATTGTATAGAAACTCTAATTCCGCCTCGTTTATCCCTCACCCACGCTTCGCGCTCCGTCTGACCCGATATCTTCTTATACGAATCTACATCGAAACGTCGAAAGATTGGTAAACGTTTTGAAAAATACATAATATGTGTCTGCTCGAATCGTTCGCTTCGCGTTTTCCCCGTCGAGAATTTCACCGGACAATGATAATTCGTTTTTCACGCTACTCTAGCTGCTCTATTATAGCTTCGTGTATAAAAGTCGTTCTGGTGTCCGCGCTCGTGCGATTCGATCGTCGAGATAGAATAACGGGAAAAGTGTAGAGAAATTCTCGTGTGTGCGCACCATGTTACAGAGCCCGATCGATTCCGAGACGCGACCGGCCCGTACAAATATTAATTATTATTACATTATTAAAATATTCCGTGTAAAAATAGGTATGATACAGGCTACGGTGTACCCGCCGTGAGTTTGGGCACACTTTGCGAGAAAAAAACAAGCCGCTCTTCTCTTTTCTCTCGTCCATCGTCAGTGATCCCGGTTTCGTTTCGAAATGGAACCGCGTCGACAAATCACTCCGGAAGGATCCTAAATACAATTTCGACCGCGATTCCTCCACCAGTCTTTGTGCTCGGTCCTCGCGTCAAGATATTCGCAAAAATTCTCTCTTATTCCTATCTTCGTCCGCGTTTCCTGTCCCGATACGAACATCGTGGTCCTATGGTTTTCTTTCCATTCACTAACCGTGGGACCAAGGAGTCGGATCGCTCCAAAGCCGTTTTCAGCGGTTCTTCTTCATGATTTAGTCTCACGAGGCGACGCGATCGCCGCCTCGTTCTCATCGTTTTGATCCTTGTATTCGGTGACGACACGGGGCGTCGCGACGCTCCCGGGTCTCAGGTCACGTCCACAACGAGTCCGTGAACCCAATCGTCGGCTGGCTGCTACGTCAGCAGCTTGAAGAACATCAGGGCTAGGGATATGTTGATGAACAGCACCAGCATCACGAGCTGTTGCTGGGAGAACCAGTCCTGAAACGTTTGCGTTATTAACAATTAAACACCTGTTTCTACCACCACCGTTTATAAATTCAATTGTTAGACATAATTTTAACGGGCTGAGTTTCCAAAAACTTTTTTCACTTCGGTTATTTTCTGCTAGAAGACATTTCGTCGCTTCACAAATTATTCAATTGTAATTTTCGACAAACAAAATTGTTACTCGACGCAGAGCTTTAAAAAATTAAAATCGTATTGTGCACCTGTGTAGTTACAGTGTGACCTAAAACGTCGTGCGGTACTTGAGGATTATTAAGTATGTACAACGTCTTGCAGTTTCTCTGTGGCGAAAACGTTAGGAAATGCATAGCTACGAGAGTACTGACTAAATAATGTAATAACTTTATATTTTAGAAGATTCGTGATGCACGGTGATGTTGTTTCAGCGTAAACGATGTAAAATATAGAGAAAGCTGGAATTGCTTACAAATCGAGTCGCACGTGTAGGCAACGACTGTTTGGCATAATAATTACGAAAAATATATAGACTGTGATATGATGTTTACTATTAAGTAATGCAAACAAACGCGATACTTTGATTCATGGACTGTACATCGTGTACGAACGTTTTCATTAGCTTTTAATTTGATGATGCAAGCAGTGTAAACAGAAATTTATCGAAGAAAAGCATTACGCATTACGAGATACCAGGAAAATCGATGCATTCCAAGAAAAAAATAGACGTAGTCGTTCGACGAGGTATCTGCAGGGTGTAACCACTCGGGTGGCACAAGCCACGAGGAAACGAATTTACATGAAACAACAAATCCAAAAAAAAAAGAATAATGGTTTTTCGTTCAGGGTTTTAGCTCCGAGGAAATCGATTTTAAAAATTCGTGAACTTTTCTTGAAGTATGCGTACGTTTTCATATAATCTTACTTATGTTTATGTTCGGATCTTTTTCTACGATCCTATTTGTTCATTTAAAAGGCAGATTCATAATGATTTCTTTATTGCTTAATTATCTACTTTGGTATTCATAGGATATTTACCCCGCGGGCGTACCGGATATTTAAAACGACCGAATCGATTAAGTATTCGTAATCGCGTATCGATATACTACGTATACTCGTGTGCGACCTACTCTAGCAATCAACCGATAAGAAGTTGTGCGTTTTTGCGTCGCCAATTCGAGCGTGAGATTCCGTCTCCCCTCTTTCATTTTTTCCAAGGTCGTGTCACCCAGCTTTATTCTACGTTGTACACAACGTTAAGCTCAAGAGCTCGTCGAGAATATTGGCCTTTTGTTTCACTTATCTATGTTGAGTAGACTCTCCTCGGTGACTAATAAGTACACACTGCAGGTATTTCCAATCATGTCGATCTGTGAGAATCGACGATCGTTCATTCATGAAAAATCGTGACGGTCTGGTCATCAGCCAGAAAACGAAACGGCACCGGATTGGTTGAGATTTTGATACCGATTAAAATTATGCTTTATATGATAACGCGATTGATAGAAAAATAAGGGATGGTGATCTGGATACTCACTTTAACCTGAGGACTGACCAAGTACAACAGAGGATTGGCCCTGAGCCTTTCGCTCTCGTCGATCTGCCTGCGGATCTCCTCTCTCCTCATGCTGCTCAGGACACTGACTTCCTCCCTTGACAGCGGTGCTGTCGCTGTCAATTGAATCGGTTGTGCCACGTCCGGCAGTGATTTCTTTCGTTGAAGGGACACTGCCGCTGCGGGCATCGCCTGCACGAAGAAAATAAATGGGAAGCAAAGAGAGAAAGAGGTGCATCTTGAAAACTATCGATCACGGAATATCTTACATTCGTCAATAACGGGCAAAAGAAAAATTATAATTATACTATAAACAATCTTTTCATATAAATCTTACAATAAAAGTTAATAAGCATGCAATTTAATGACATGAGATTTCCTTTGTCCGTTAGTGATTATATATTATGAACTAATTTCGGACTTCATAAACAATTAGTATAGAAAGTAAATAAAAATCATATCAGGAATTCAGCAATCAAGTTCTCCATTTAATGTATCCGTATTATCAATACTGATTCACGTGAATCATCGATCATTGTTAATATTGGAACGTCGTTAATCTGATAATCGCAGTGATGTTAAAGAATGAAGCCAACGTCGATTAGTAACGAGGAAAATATGTATCGCCTCATGTCCGAAGATCGAGGCTCAAAGTTCGTCGGTAGAATGTGTTTCAAGGCCGTAGCGGCGTGTTAGAAGCAGATTTAATTTTTTTTGGCGCAATGTCGAGCTCCGAGGGACGTTTACGTGTTCATTAGTTGCACATTTTGAAGAAGCGGGAGAAAACGAGGTGGCGAATAAGGGAGAAAGACAGGGAATCCTTGGACCGGTTCCAAAACGCGTAACCTCGACTCGTAATCGTACGTAATGATGATGCAAAGACCGCGAATTCTAGCTCGCGTTCACGCGTTCCGTTAACCTACGACACTAACTTCTTCATGGGAAATCGATAAGAACCGGACACTGAAAAATTGTCGAAATATTTTCACAATTTTTTCTCGCCGATGCATCGATACCTATAAATACTGTCTACAAATAAATACCTTATCGCTTTGACGAAACACATTCGTCTACTGCAACGGACGATAAAAAATCGTTTCGAAATTTCGAATCGAATTATTTCTGAGTAATATCTGACGAAATAAGTATTTTCAATACTATTTAATATTTTATAGTCTGTTGAAATGGTATTCTATCCAGCTACGAATCGAATTTGAGATTGAATCCGAATGTTTGCTCAACGATTGCGAACGTAATCGTTGCAATAGGCGTAAAATTAGACTCTACGACTGCCCTCTCCGACGATAATTGCCATCGATACGGTTTAATTACCCTCGATGGTAGTGACTCGTCTTATTTCGCTCCGAGTATCTACATCTACCGCTACGGGTCATCGAGACTCTACCGCGAGGTTTCGAGGCTATTCCTCCGATACGCTGTAAACTACACCGATAATGTCGTACGATCTCCGAGAAGGAAAAGCCTTGCTTTCATTCCCGATGCACTTTCGAGCTGGGGACTCCCATCCCCAGCGATATCGAACTAATCGAACAATTTGCCCCCCGTGGCAGTTTCTTTATCTTTTTACGTGATTCAAGCTGAATCTCAAAGAGCCGATGCTTCTCAAGTTTAACTATTTCTTTTACGTTCTGGGGCTTGGACTGCCTATCAATGTGCAATGCAAGATCGAACTTTTTGCTACTTGAAAACTTAACAAGTCGTACGAATCGTTGATCTAGATAGGTATCCCAATTGGGGCGGGTCAGGAGCTCGTTCTGAGGCTCCGAAACATTTTTTTGCCCCTGTTCATACCTCCACAGGAGGCGCGACGATCCATGACTCCGAGGCCCTCCTGGCCATCAGAGCAGGGCTGCATAATAGCGCCTCTTCCTCTTCGGACTCGGGCTCGGACCACAACATTTTTCTCTCCTCGTACGAAAACTCCGACAGATCTCAAACGTCGACGGTTGCGAGCACGTAGTTGGAAACTTCGTCTCTAACACCGGTCGATAGCTCGCGTCTCTCTGAACGACTGTATTAGAACATTTCGTTTGCGTTTCCCAACGCGTCGGTGACCCCTCGCGGTTTATCTTTCTCCAGATGCTCGGTTATCGGTCTCTCACGGCAGATGGAAAATGGAAAATTCGGACCCGCACGGCCTCCTGGTGAGGAAGCCAGGCCGCGGACTGAACGACTGAACGGCCCTGGCTCGTACGACCGAAATAGAGAGACACCCCACTATTTTCACGTCGAAATAGCATCGTCGTCGACGACGACGACGACGGTGAGCATACACCGAGCGTCGCAATGCTCAGGGCTTTGGACCGAATGCCAGAGCCTTGTCGATCCGATGCGGTGCTCGTTGATTTATGACAGGCCTGTCGCCGTACTCGCCCAGCGAGCTTCATCTCGGAGTCGCGCATATTTTTCGCGTGATCCATCCTATCGGACGATAGGTATTGATCGGTATTTTTAGTCGAGCTCCCGACCGGATGTTGATGCCCGAGAGGACTTCTCCTGGCTGCGTAAAGAGATTTGTTTGCTTTTATTTCAGCATTGAACTTGGATGCGTAACGCGTCGTTTATTTTTGTCGAATTGGTTCGTCCGCGTCCGTTGTTGGTAACGTAACGAACCGTCCTTTGAATTAACGATATTTAAAAATCCTTTCTTGCGGGCTATGACTTATTTAGTGATCAATTCTTCAAAGTAAAATATATATGATATCAGCTAGAAAAATTCGTTTTAAATATCAATTTTAATTTTATCATTGCAATACTTCCTGGTTTTCGTATTTTGCATATTTTCCACTGTTGTGCTTTCTGTATGTTCAATTCTTCTATGAATTAAATACATTAACTTCGCACAGTGCACAACCCCGGCTCGACTAATTATCGTATTTTAACTCTGATCGCCGCAGTGCACCAATATGTAATTAGCCTTGTTAGTTGCGGCACCGTTTCTCCTCGCACGCATGTATGTATACTTTATTGCGGGCGGTCTCTTGAACTCTGTTCAATATGCGAGTTAACCAGCGATGTCGAATATATTTTTCTCCATACGCTTAATTCGATACCGATACTTTCGTGCCGTGTGCAAAAGTACAATCGACATCTAGCTAACATCCGGTGCTCGAGCGAACTGGTACGTATTAATTAAGAAATAATTAATCGCTCAGTGTCGTTGACTCGACGACTCGATATCATCGATCCCGTTCAACCGATGGACAAACGATCGTAAAAATGCACAAACAATTTTCTAGATGGTCCGACGGCACTGTTTGCAATGCTAATTTCTTGTTTACGGCAATGTAATCTGGATCGAACCGCGCGCATCGATAATTGATGAATATTTCAGCTGGGTGCCAATTAAAACTCGAAATCGATGCAAAGTCGCGAATTAATTATCAGACAGAATTGATTTCTTTCGTTCTGTTTACGAGAATTTCCTGTCTCGTGCAATTCAAATAGAGAGGATAGATGTAACGATAATATTTTCTGAAACTCCCTTCCTCGCTCGAATTCAGCTACGAAAATACCGCGTTGTTTTCAGGCCAATACGTATTGTCTCGACAATCATCAGCATGCATTGGATATATAAATTCCTTGGCAAGTTTTGAACGCACCAATTAAACCGAATTACCCTGGCATTTTTTCTTTTACTGAATTCCTGAAAGATTATTCAACGTCGTAAAATAGTGTATTCCTATGTATTGCCAATGTGTCTTTAAACATTTCTAAGTTCGTGTACTGATGTTTCGTGAAATGTCTAATGGACTTTCGTTTTTGTGTTTAGCGATGTATGAACTACTATGTATGTACTAGTTAAAATAATTGTCGAGATCAAGGAATAATGTGGGTATCGAAAATGTTAGGCCACGCGTCCTCCTAATCGACATGCTTTAATCTGTCGGCCAGTTAGCAGCTTTTACATATCGTTATACATAAATACATTCAATACATCGAACCAACGTTTGTAGTTAGTCATCGTTGTGTGTGAGTAAGAAGGATCTCTCCCGTCGATAACTCTGTATCGACACGAGATCGTTCCTCGAAATGCAACCTGGAAGTACATTGTTTAGTGGTGTGCATCGACTATACCTCGTTTATCAATCTGTTTTCGTCTACAGACTCTTCAACTACTACGTTCTAACACGACGCTATGAATCGCGTTTATTATTAAAATACGTGAAATCTCGTTATATTCGTTTTCAATTACGATTTCACGGAGCATTGTCGCAAACAGAATTTGAGCACCTTGTCGAAAATCATTTTCCCGGTTGGTACCGTCGATCGAATAATCTACCGGGACAAATCAGTCGCGAGAGTCACTATCGTTACGTAACACGTATCTAGTTCATTGGAACTTATTATAAAAGAGAAAATGATCGAATTTGTGCTATGCTCGAGTAGAATCACGTTCCATTCTAGTTTTTTCATGAAAAGCTTGGCACTTGAGCCAGACAGTTACACGAGATATCCGCGCGTCCGATACAAGCTCTCGCGTAAAAAATATGCGCAGTAGTTTTAAGGGAACTTGGGAGACGTTCAATTCGACGCCGAGCTCGATCCTCTAAAAATCAGTTTACGTTTGTCCGCGCAATTTTCCAGGTTTCATTCAATCGTATCGCAAGATTCTGCTTCCGTTTGAAAGTCCGTTTCGTTTATTTTTAGGCACGACCATTGTTCGAGGTACAATCGCGACCACGTTGAATCGAAATAGTTCCGTTCGAAATAAGCCTTTTTGTCCCTCGGCGTAAAAAAAGCTTTCTCGTCGATCCCTCGTTCGCGTAGAAAGGGGGTTTTTAAAAATTTCTCGTACAAATTCTTAATTACCTCGAGCGTGTGTCTGTGTACGTGAACAGCTTTGAGCAATGTGGCCATTTTTATGTCACAAATGTCGAAATGACTGCGTTTGACGGACGTCGTAGAGGAGTATGACCTCTGTTCGTGGGTCAAATGGAAAATTCAACGTGGCGCGCACCGAAGGCGAGCGTAGTAATTGTACTTGTGAAAGACTGAGTTTTAAAATAGAAAATCCTGTTAAGCCGCGTATCTGCTTGTAGCATACCTTCGTATTCTATCATCGTTACGTATCATTATAATTAGGTAAGCGTATCATCGACGTGCATAAATCATTAAAAAATAGTTTATTCTTGTATTTCATTAAACCATGTATAATAGGAATCTTTTATTTGACGAAGATTATTGAATTAATGCGAGCGTTGCTTTTAGAAAATCGCAATTCATTTTTATATGGTTCTCTTATAGTGCCATCAGTAAGTTTTGTTATTTTCTTTTAAAATGATACGTAATGGTAATCCGATACAACGATAAGATACGAGTGGACACGCGCCTTTATCAGGATATTTGTTACGCGTGTTTCTGTGTCAACTGTGCGCGAGAAACCAGTATGCATAAGGGTCGCGCCTAATAATGCACAAGCTTTACGCTTTTCTTGCGTCGTTCTACGTCGACGGAAGAAAGTTTTACACGCGTTCACGGTATGTCGCGAAAATTAACTTTATACATAATGCACGTTTGGTACCGAACTTTGTGCTTGTCAAGTGAGAACAGATGATAACCCCTTCGAGAAATCTTGCAATCGGAATTGGGCAAATACATGGTCAACGTGGTCGAATGTATTACAAAATATTTCCTCTCAACTTAAAGTTATATATTATAAAGTAGATTAAAATTTTTTATCAAACTCGTCAGCGTAGTATCACCAAGCTTAAGTTTTGTCACGTTTTACATTTCCAAGGAAATATCGTTCCTTTCGTTAATAAATATATGTATATATATATAGTAGATATATCTTACGATCTCGAAAGGGTTACCGTATGTATTCGTACAATATTACTCATTTAAATAGTTCTCACAGTAAAATTTTTCTTGTACATACTTATATCTATGAAGTATATATAATATATATATATAATATGTGTGTATATATATTAAATCTCGTGGAACTGGTACAGTATGTCATTAAGACTTTACGGAGTGATGGCACGTCATAGAAGCATGCGTTAGAAAAATAATGTATCTGATCAAAAAACAGGAGAAAAACAAGCGGCGTGGAGGTGGAGGGTAGAAAAGATACATCCCTGGCAATCGATGGAATCACCGAGTACACAAGTAGACGTGAACGTGGGACAAGGGGTAGAGAGAAAACGTGACTTTCGGCAGGGGTTGAAATACGAATTTCAGACGGTACAGATATAGTACATAGGTAGACGCGAGAATGGTGAATGCGAGAGACAGAATCGTGACAGGAGTTAAGGTGTCCGCCTTGGTCGTCGAGATTGTTGAGGGATGAAGTCGAGAAAGAGGTACGAAGCTTGTTAGAAAAAGAAACGGGCGAATAGCAAGGTGAGAGAAGATACCGGTCCCCGCCTCCACACCGCGCGAGGCTTACCTTCGAATTCCGTGATTTTCTTAATTAATGGACGTAACATTATTACGTTACTTCGCTTAATAAATGGACGTAACACACCATAGTTGAAAATCATTCGCTCTTTCTGTGCATATGTATGTACATAGTAGGTGCGTGCCTGATCTTGCGACCCGTGGCCGACTCGTAGGATATTTCTTAATTAAAATAAAGAATGCGGTTAAAAAAAGAATAGAAGATCGTACAAATGCTCCGAATTCTCGGTCGTGTAGTCCGCTTTTTGCTCGAGCTATCGATACACAGCGTACGTTTATAATCTACCTAAGATCAAAGTGAATGTTCTCTTATCTATTTGTCTGGAAGCATTCAGAATATAAATTACGTATTCGTACTTTGCTCGATATTCTTAAATCTTTACGACGACTGTTGCTTTTCTCGAGGAAGAATGTGTACCGTAACAAGTTTGAGTACAAATTATTATTTGCGTCGCCCTCTCAAATATTCGCTCATCCATTCGACTACGTCTATTGTGCTTCTCATAGAAAAATAACTCTGTCTCTGACAAGAAGGCGGAAAGAACATTGCGCTCGCTTATTGTTCAGTGCCCGAAATTCGATTCAACCCTTTCAGTCTCGATAACGTCATTGTACATCGTACACTAAAATTGAAAAAAGGAACCCTTTATCTCTCTGCACCCGATACAAGAAAATCATTGCCAAAGCTCGAACATTGAGCCGAAAGGGTTATCGATGATCAACGCGATTTATCTAGTTATAAAGTCAATAGTAGCTAATAACACTCTAAGACCAGGTACGTGTTCTTTGCTAATTCACACCTTGAGAAATCTTGGAATCTGGCGCAGTTAGGGCAAGGCTAGGCAGAACGAATGCATAAACGTTGTACGTACGTGTATGAGCATACGTCCATATACCTGAACGATGATTTATGCTCGGAAGAAGTCGGGCAAATAGAACCTTCCTACGGTAAACATTTCTCAATTTGCATTGAGGATTTTTACGAGAGGAACGGAATGTGTTCGTAGCTTAAATCGCCAAGTATTTATACCGCGTAGAAATGATTCCAGCAATAAATCATATTAACGTTTGTAGCTTTTATGCCAGTAGACATTAATCTATTTTTTAACAACATATTCGGTCGACTATTTCGTTTCTCGCTCCCGAGAATGGAGCATTCGACATTCGTTCTGGTTATAGTCTTACCCTAATGCCCCGATCTGGTAGCACGTGCGATCGTTTTCGTTGAGAGTGAATGGTCGATCTGAAAATATTTTCTTTCTCGAACGCATACCAAACAACGGATCCGGTCTTCTCATTCGGTTCCCGTGTTAACGCGGCATTCAGGATGCTCGAGTATAAACTGTGAGGTACCCGTTCGCTAAACCGTGACCCTACGATACCATCGTCAAACGAATCGAGCTCGTCCAAACATCCAGAGACTTTTAGCCTTTCACGGCCGGTGTCCAGACGCTTATTATTATTCGAGTCTTCCGGGTACGAGTTGTATCAGAAAGGATCGTTATCTGCTACTTTGTTGGCTATATCTCTTTCGGATACGACATGCACCCGGAAGGCTTAAATAATAACGACTGCGCCCAGAGTGTGTTCGATCAAAACATCAGCGATTCTGTAGAAACTTCAGCTTTGGATCGCGTCTTTCGAATCGCGTTTGTCAAAAGGACATGAAATCGAGTGTACTTTGGAATGTAGCAAACTTCGCAGTGAACGGTTAATAAATTGGATGGTATAGGTGGAATGTTAAAAATACGTCGTTCGTTAAAGCTCGGGAAAGTGTGAGTAACGCACGATGTTCGCCGCGAATAGACCCCAGATTCTAGATCCCTCAAACATACATTCTCTGTTCTGTTCGGAATTATAAATGCAAATTCTATCTCGTTTCGGTGAAGGAGCATGCAGAACAGTTGCACCCTGTTGTAAGCGGTAATTTAGAGCATAGATCGGAGTACCCTGAAGATAACATTAACGCCTATCACGTCATGAACACCAAAGACACGCTATTACACCGAACGAAAATACAGTCTACGTTTATAGAGCGTACGATCCCATCGGGCGATCTTGATCAACGAATCGGGTTTCGTTGAACAATCGGTTAACGCGGTTGCCGCGCTCTCTTTCATCCCCGATAGGAATCGGACGAGAAATCACCCTTTCCTGCCCTCGAGCACATCCCCCTTTTGTTCTCGAATCCAGGGTCTAGTCACGAACCGGCGCCCCCACTCGAAACCCTGTTTCGGTCTCGCCTCGAAACGCTACGCGTACAGTTACCTTCTGTGTATCGCGATGTGTTCGTATTGTACATTATTTTTATTTATTAATACTTATACTCAGAGGGTTGCGCGGCCCTTTGACGTTGCGGCGAAGGCGGGGACCGTCCGGCCTGCGTCCTGGGATGGCATGCACAGAACACAGCACAAAATGCCACACAGTTACACAGACAAAAACAAATCGATAGAAAAAAGATACAAGTAGAGAAAACCTGGCCCGTCGGCCCGGTCTCGGGATCGAGATGGATGGGGTATCGATTATTGCCGTAACGAGGGCGGAGATCGTTCGAAGGGTGAATTAGAAAGCGTTAAGTTCGTGGAAGAGTCGTTGCCTGTCGAGCGGAAATATAGCTCGATAGTTCGAACCATTCGTCGACTCGCAGGCGAGAGACCGTACCCCGGTTCACGAGAGAAAGTTGATCATACGAGAGGATTACTGAGAAATCGTGATGAGAAGCAAAAAGTCTTATACAGTGCTTACCTAATTACGTTCGCTAAACTAATGGCTATGCGTGAACTAAACGCAGCTAATATTCAAATGCGAGAAAAATAATTGTACGTATAATAGGTACGATCGTTACGTTCGCTAGAGATTGAGCAGAGAATTAAATTGTACGGTGCGACTAATGAGCAGGCAGAGTAGAAAATGAATAATGTAAGTATTCGACAAGTGAGAGGAGCCGGAAGTAAATTTGACAAGTGAAGGAGAATAAGAGTAGACGAAATTTGTTAATTGGAAAATATCTCGTCGACGACATTCGGGTTCCGTTCTCTTTTCGCTATACGCGAGGCTCGGCTAAATGATTACGTCGCCCCAAAGGTATTTCCTTTCATGTGAAAACTCTCTCTCTCTCTCTCTCTTTCTTTTTATAGCTCTTATTCCGAGATAGTTGGCTATAAATCATTAATGCTCTCGCGGGAGCCGTGAATGAACGAGTAACAGCGGACGATTGTTATCTTGTTTAACATCTGCCAGTATTTTTGTACGTCTCTCACGGAAAACCGTCTCAATGCGTTTCCCCGAAAAAGTTGTCGCGATCGTCGAACACTTTCCGATTGAGATTGTTTTTTTCACCGCGGAAACGTCACCATATTCCCAGTGATGCATCAATGGGAAAATCGGGCGGAAAGGGTCTCGCGAATACATTTGGATCTTTCGTAGGAAACAATCTCTGTGCTTACAAAAGGCAGTGCGTATAATAGAAGATATCTTACAGTTTGAGAAATGCAGAACATCGTCGATTAAAATCCACATAGAAAAAACTGACAAAGGGGAGACACGAAACGATATTATTCCAATTGGAACAGACACTAAGTGGGATATTAGGTACACAGCGTCAAAGTATATTATATACAACATATGAGGTACTGTTTTTCGAATGAAATTCAGATCCAAAGGGGTCGCTTGCTCCCTTTCCGGACGCATTAGTGCGTGGGCATTGGAGTCGCGTGACGAGCAGAGAGAGACAGGATAATGCGAATATAATATCTACGTATAGCATATGGTGGACTGAGTAAAGTACGCAAAAGAGGAGAAAGACTCACCTTCGACGTGCCGCCGCCGCCCCCGGGTACGCCTCCGCCACCGGATGCGGTCGGTCCGCGTCCGGGTGCGACGTAGAGGCTTTCTGTTCGCTTAGGCTGTCCCTGACTCGGCAGAATATCCTGTCCGAGGTTACGGTTCTTCAGGAGGGCGCCCTCGAATTGACCGGAAGTCGAGGCGGCGTACGTGGGCGTCGCTGCGCCGCTTCCGACCACCGATCCGTTCAACGGTGTGCCCGATCGAATCGCGCTCGGTGCTCTCGTTGATCTGTGCACACATTTCGATCTCTTCGGTATACTATTTTATACGAAGTCAATCAACAAGGACTACCATTCGAAATGAACAATTATTTCCCGATTGAAACGGAACTTTCTATGCATTTACGATAAGACGGAGTGAACTTGTGAAATGATATTCGATGATTCAACTCGTAATGATATCGATTAAGAATAGATCTCGATTAATTAAATAAAAAATTCCACTTATAATTAATTTGATTCATCAAAATGCAAGGATAGAGTGAAAGATTGATGAATTGTTTTTAAGAAATCTTTGAATCACCTGTCGAGCACGTCCTGGGGCGGATTCGGGACGATTTTGTCAACGGACGGTTGTCTTGATCCAGTCAACCTGGAATGCGCTCTGGCGTAACGATCTACGGAACTATCGCGGCTGGGCGGCCTTTTGTAATGATCTAGTCTGTAAAATGGTAGATTAACCAGGATCAAGTCAATGTATCAGCAGAAAATTGCAGGCAAAATTTTTAATCGCGTTAGATATATTATGTGTGATCGTCAGACTTTCGAACCTGTCGTTCAACGTTTGACCGATAGTATTAGGTCGATCCTGAGGTGTTAGAACTCTACTGTTTCTTCGTATACTCGTTGCACTCGTTGGTCGTTGCGCGTCGCCGTCTGGCTGGTACTGTTGCTGGATTTGTTGTTGCTGCTGCTGCTGCTGTTGTTGCGGCTGTTGTCCGTAAAGTTGTTGGGAGTTGTATTGATTCATCTGACCAGGCCCGTATTGATTCGGCAACGAAGTCTGAAAGTAGACGTCGTAACGTTTTAAAGACCGTACACGATCATTCCCTGTCCTGTATTCAATGAAAACATGAAACAATCCAATTAAAATTAACACCTGCTGATTAGGATACGGCTGCACATTCTGATACCCTTGTTGTTCGATCAGCTGTTGCTGCTGATACAAATACTGATCGCCCTGGGATGGATTCATAGGCTGATATTGCGGCTGATTATAGAGACTACCTTGAACTGGGTATTGATTCTGCGGGGCGTATTGGCCAGCCAAGAACTGGCTCGGTGGCTGATACTGATTCGGTATACTGTTAGGGTACTGTGCCTGTTGGACAGGGCTCTGAGCCATCGACGAGGGGTATTGCATTTGATAGTACTGATTTTGACCGCTCAAGGTAGTCTGGTTTAACTGATTCAGAGGTAGCTGGTTGACCAATTGAGCTGGTGTCACCTGATCCGCTAGCTCGCTCTGCGACAGCTGGTTCTGCGGCAGCTGATTCTGCGACGGCAGCTGATTGCTCAACAGCTGATTCTGAAGTTGGCTCTGCGGCTTCATACTGGCTCTCCTGATCGACTGCATCACGTTGCTAGCGGTCATGGAAGCGTTCGTCGGCGACGTAGTATCCGACGACGGACTCTTCATGGGCGTGGAACCTGGCTGATCCACGTTGGTCGTTTTATGAAGGATACTCTTCGCCGGAACTGTGTCCTGAGGTGGCGGGACGTACTTAGGTATTTCCCTATTTCGTAACCTTTCCAACCCGGGCTGCCGGAAGTCCGGCGCGAACTGTTTCGCCGTCTGCTGAGCCAGTTCCGAGTCTTCTCTCGCTTGTTCTGCTCCAGCGTCGGCCAGCTCGGCTCTGCCTCGCGCAGTCGCCGTTCTCGAGATCGCGATGTCCGCCTTCTGAAGGGCGAATTTACTCGCCCTTTTAGCCGCGTTCACCGCCGCCTCTATCCTCTCGCGGAACTTGGCCGATCTGATCAGGAACAGGTGCTTCTTTTTTTGGCTGGTGATTAGCACGTTGTTTTTGTATTTCCCTTCCTCCTTGGTACCATCGCGAAACGTCGTCACGCCGTAACCGTACTTCCGGTTGTTGAACCACTCTCCCTCGTACCGAAGGCCGTCGCTACGTTCCGATATACCGAACCCCGTTCTTTTGTCGTTCTTCCATTCACCCAAATAGGTCTCAGTCACAGCGGCATCCATCTGCTCGTCCTGTAACCGAAATTCCGTTGTATCCACGTTTAACAATAACCACATTTTCGACAGTTCATGAATCGAATCGTTTTCAACGAATTCGTGAAAGATTGATTCAAAATTGAAATCGTACCTCGATGACAAAAGACGCATTACTGTCTGTGTGAACAGATGCCGAGGCTTGACTCTGTGAGCTTTCCGTCGACATCCACGAAGCCGAACTCGTGTTGCTTCTAATACTGCCGCTGGTTCCGTGTTTTTCCAGGTCACCCGTGCTCCTCTGCTTTCTGATTTTCAGCCCCTGAAATCATAACCGATGGTCCTTTAAATTTCCGCTTCAAAGAGTCGCTAAATGACTGCTCAAGCAGCTTAGCTGCTTAAAATACCCAAAGCAAAGACGGATTTTATGTTATGCGAGTTAATCTATTCGTTATTACTAGATTACGGCTAAAATTGGAACGCTGCGTACAATACATAGAATTATACGTAATGTCAAACGCAAGTGAATATCATTTAAACATAAATGATAAAAGGAACTTCTATCTGAAATGCATTTTTTTAATGCACTCTTACAAATGATTTATTTTGTATAAGAAAACTACGGTAGGTCACGCTCGAAAAAATTTCAATGCACGTAAACGTGTAAAAAAAAAAAATAGAAAGGGTAGGATTAAGGTTACACTTTACCGAGAGAATGCTCTTCTTCAATGATTTCTCCGTGAGGCTTTTCCGCCTCGCCGGAGGATTGTCGCTTCTCGCTTTCAGGACGAAACCACCCCTGCTGTCGCCTACTCGACGATCCCTTCTATCGGTCGGTTCCGGGGTAGGCGCGACCGCGGCACCGTCGTCCGCGCTTCTCAGGGACGTTAAAGAAGCCCTTACTTGCTTCGAGGGTTTGTAATGACTTGCCAAACCGAAAGGCGCGCTCGCACGCATGCCGTACCCGTGCCTCATACCGTGATACCATTGTCCTTGATACGTGCCTGCGAAAAGTCATCCTCCCGTTAGTTTTTTCTCTGGATCGTTCGTTGATCTTGTTCACCTTGCGTTATCATTAATCACATGGACAGTCATTATGAATTATCAATTATGAATCACCGTACAATTAGCCTCAACTATTTAGAATTTTATAACAATTTATACGTAAGTCATATTTCTATCTAAATTGATAAGATGAATCAACTGCTGTTAGGAAAACGGGCTGTCGTAATTTGTACATGTGTTCCTGCGACCCGCGACTGCCGGTGCACGAGTTCGAACGTATGTAGCTGGAAACGAGGAATCAGGTTCGTGAAACGATCCCGCATGCAGACGGGATGTGACGAATCCCCGGGAACGTTTGCACTTGGTAATAAGGTGCATTGTTTTTGCCAAAACGTGACCGCGTTTCAAAATGTCCCGCATGAGTCACGTATATGCATAGGTAGCGGCGGGCGACGCGCGAACAAACGGTGTTACGCGCTCGCGACACCCGGGGATGGAATTCACATCGGTCTACACGGGATGTGGGTGAGAGCTACGCTCTGAAATACACTCTCCTCGTCTAAAATGTAAATTCCACGACGATGAGATACCGCAGACCGTCTGCAAACCGCCGACTTAACCGGATGGACGCGGATCGTAAAAAACTCGGAATTAACGACGTTTCGTGGAACGTTATCCACTCTGCCGACTATTTCGTCTGTCCATCGATGTCTGCTGGTCTTTCATCTACCGATAACTCATTGGATTTCGGAGTCTGGATCAATATGTTCATAGACGAATCGCGGCGCGTTCGTATAACTCTATCCGTGTAGGAATCAATCGAAACTCATTCGTTTCATCAATACATTTATTACCCCTTTACTATTTAGATACAGAGAGAAACAAAACCGATGATCAACAAAGTGGCTGCGCTCTATCGAATACCTTTTACATTCCGCGTCGCGCAACTCTCTATTATTCGAGCAACAATAATCATCAAAGCCGGCGCTTCGTCCCGCATTCGTCGGGCATTAACAAAGTGCCGTGTCGCGATTGCGAACGGTGGAACGATACATCGTCGTTTGTCGTGGAACGCTGTCGTGGTGCTTCTATTCCGTTTATGCTCGTCCGCGATTACAAAGCGACCCTCTTCACGGATTCGATTCCTATGTACAGTCGCTGACAGCGCGTTTCCTTCGATCGTCCGCGTTCTCCGACTTCCCTCTGCCACTGGGATTGATTTTTTAAAAATACTGCCTCCGAGCAGACTCGTCTCCTCGCTCCGACGGTTTCAAGTTTGCTAATTTCACATTTTAACATTAAATCGTATGTAAAAGATTTACGGGATGGTTATCGATACTCCGTTATAAATGAATGGTAATTCCCATCATCAAGCAACAAAATATATATAAGACATATAGATTGATAGTGTTCAGTTAAATAATATAATATGATGTACGACCACGTTTCCGGTTTTGAACGCGTTAATCCTATTCTCGAGTAATAAAACGTTAATTAGTAGAATTAGAACAGGCACGCGTCGAACTCTCCGTCGGCGTCGCGATCACCCGTCATTCTACGAGCATTAAAACATTAACGACGCAATTTATCGTGCGATCCATCTACTTACTAAGGTCGTTACGAGAAGAGCTGCTCGTCGCCCGCTGATCGATTGCGGAACGGCAGCTAGCCTCATTTTAGAAAAAGTAAGTATTCACGGGCGAAGAGAGAAAGAGAGCCAGGGAAATGGAGTCTGCGGGCTGCATTATTGCCGCCGACTGTACATATGGAAACGACCGAGTACGAGTCTCTCTCCTTCTCTTCCAAGCGGAATATTATTTCGCCAGCGTTTAAGCAAGTGGGTCACGCCGTTGCTTCTCGACGCGCTTCGGCTGCCGATCCCCTGGTCCACCGAAAATTACGCCCTCGTGAATCGCGCGTTTACGAACGCGATTCTCTAATTTCCACCTTTTCCCTCGTTCAATTAATTTCCCCTCGCAATACGGCCACTCGCGCCGGCTTCGAACGAATTTTCACTCTCGAGCTCTCATGCCGTTTTCAATCTTGTTTCCTTTTTCTTAAGAATTTCTGAATGGAATTTTAATCCTATCACGTTTCTCCGTACCTACCTTCGAATCAATAGGAACGAAATTGGATTTTAAGCGACGGTATTTCAATTTTCATAATAAATTACTGAATGACAGTAATACCGTACGGTCAATAGGTCATCTGTTTGCCTAAACCCAATTTCGGTTATGTTTGTCGCAATGTCAATTGCGCGTAATACACTTACTCCGAAGAGACATGTTTAATCGACAAAATTCCCTTTGATTCAGTATTCCAGCTGTACCTATGCCGTAATTCAAATTACAATTCGCGTGTTCCTAGCAGAATATCTTTACGAGCGAGCCTGGGTTAGATAGCTCGTTTCCTCGCAGGCTTTCAGAGAATTGTAATCGTGTTTCGTTTATACTTCTCTTGAGTGAACGTACCTTCATCCCGGTTTCACCTCGCAAAACTTAACGAACCTTCGTCATTGTTCTGAAGAACGTCATGGTTATTCACCGTCTTTAATTCTAATTCAATTATGGAGATTAGCCGTGGCAGCCTCAAAAACCTTCACTGCCCGAGAGTACGTGGATGGTTCCACGAAAATCTTAGCGGAATCGAGATTAAAGTCGCTCGTAGCAACGGGTCGGCTCGAGTTATTCGGGTCAACCCTTGCTCGCTTCTTCGAAACGCCTCGAGATAAAAAATCCCGTCTCGTCGATTCGAAACTGTTTACTGTTCACTGACAAGGAAAAATCCTTATCGAATCCATGCTCAAAATGTATGTGGAGCAATAAAAATAAAATGGCCGTACGAAGTAATAATCGATTATTTTCATATTTTATCTAACGGAGTTTTATACGAATCTCGAGTCGTAACGTGGAAAATGTTCGCGAAGCGCGGAGGAACTACAACTTTGAAACAACGACCCAAATTAATTATCGACCTTCTAATTTCGCGGCGCTTCGTCTAGCAACAGTCTGTTTCATCGAATGCGACGCAGCGTAACTAAAAGAGAGAAAGAGAGATCCTTCTCCGCGGAAACTTTTACTGGTTATTGAATTTCCGCCGCGTCTCCGCTTTACCCTCGCGACACGGTTGCTCCACTTCGCGAAACTCGATCAGCATCGAACTCCGTGCTTTCGTGCTAGTCCACTTTATCTTTACGACTTCTGCTTACTCCCCCGTTTAACGCGTTATCCGTTTTGTTCCCTTCCGTTGTATCAAGCTCCTTTTTATATATAGGGACATTAATTGGCTTTTGTATTACTCATTGCGTTCAATTATGTTCCTTGTAAATACTGCGAATTTTTACATAAAATATTAATGTTTCTAATGTCTATTCGAAAATGATTTAGATTTCGTTTATCCTTAAAAAATAGTGACGTGTATATGACATGGTTTATGCTCTGCACAGTTTTATACGTAACATGCTTTCTTACATTTTCTGCACATCTTTCTATGAATGCAACAAATCTATAGCCTACTGATAAAACTTTGTACACGTGTACAGAACATTTGAAACAGAGAATATGTTTTCTTTTTTATTGAAGACATGACTTGTTTCCACATTACTTGACGAATTGATCTTTCTAACATAGCAAAGAAAATTAAATTGTTGGCGTCCACATTGAAAAAGTCGTTCCTTGTCAAAAAGTGACCGAATATGGACGTTAATCATTGTTGATATGTGACCCCTCCTTGGAGCATAGGTGTTTTCGAGATCGTCCTTAAAGAAGTGTTTGCTATACGGTCGTTCCTCTATTTATCAAACGTCCAACTCCGAGCCGGTTTTCTATTTACCCTGCCTTCTCATGCGAACGGAGAGCCCAACCTGTTCCGTATAGGTTACGAGGGTGAAGACCCTTTCTGGCTTATATCCGTCGCGCATGATGTATCGCGGCTATTGAGCCGCACGAAACTTTCCTTCGACCGGCGCGTCTGGTAGAAACTATGTACGTACCAGGGAGATACCTCGCGCAAAAGTAATCGTCGGCTGAAATTTTCGCCCGTTGAGAAATTAATCGCCAACGCCTGCCTTTTTTCACTCACTATGCTCGTTTTTATACCTAATACCAGAGTCTGTTAAAAATTTATCGCACCCAATGCAATTTCACGTCTGTTAAACAATCGCGACGTCCATAAAAAGCCGACTTCTGTAAATAAATTATATCAGCTAATAAGTAAACTGCGGATTTTATGCATTTCTAGAAATAATCGACCTGCACAAAATATTAAGAATGTATGTAGCATAAAAAAGGTATCTCAAACTGCATGCATGTCATCTAAATGGTGAAGAAATTCTATTTAGATCACATTTTTTTAATTAACAATTACATGTTTTATTCTGCATAAGAATCCATGGTTTATTGATAAGATCCAGACTATAATTAATTCTGTTCGTACAATTCCAATCCGACGTACGCCTTCGAAGCGGCTGTCGATTCTTTGTCAGAAATACGGGGGCTCTTTCAATAAAATTCTTAACTCTCGGGTAAACAGAAGTGGTCGTACGGTCCTGTTTCGCTACATGGCACTGGCTGGCCCGCCTGAAATAGCTTGGCCACCGTCTAAGGTGGTGGCCGCGTGCACGTGCAATGATAATCGCGGATGTGCTGGTGAGAATTGGCCGTGCGAGTGTATTTCGGTCCGCAGCTTCCACCAGATCGCCGCTAACCACCCCACGGGACTGGTACCATGCTCGTTCCTGTTTCTTTCGAACGATACCTGAACGCATCGCGAGCCGATGACGGCGGTGACACCTAGCCAGGTCGGATTTCGTCTCTGACCTCGCTTCTTTCAAAGTTCTCGCGGTTTTCGAAAGATACGAAATGCTCGAACCATTTGCATCGTCGTTTGCCCGACCGATTCGACTCGGTAAACGACACGAGATTATTTTTAAACAGAGTAACGGATTATTAGAAGCGAGAAATTTTATTTGCCTCGAAGTCGTTTTAAATTTTTTATACAATTTATTATAATTATTTTTTGATAACGAAGCTTCTGTCAGCCATATATTTATCCGCTAATGTCTACCGTTGGCGATTCCTTAGCCGACCGAGAACCAGCCAAA
The DNA here is from genome assembly GCF_001652005.2 of Ceratina calcarata. Classification (NCBI taxonomy): domain Eukaryota; kingdom Metazoa; phylum Arthropoda; class Insecta; order Hymenoptera; family Apidae; genus Ceratina; species Ceratina calcarata. Next base: position 1,580,576 of record NW_017152138.1, read on the forward strand.
TAGAAGCAAAATTAGATCATCCGAATCCTGGTTATTTCCATCGTTATCGTCAGATATCGCGTATCGTTAGAGAGCTCGGGTTATTAATTAAATGCCGTAACAGGATAGAAGCATGGGATAAAACGGTTCGAGAATAATAAAAATGATAGTAAAAAAGACACTTATAAAACTGTAACGGACGCGTCTTCTGTCTTCTTGGATGGACGGATTACTCTCGTACGGACACGCAACAAGCCGTGACGCAAGACGTGTATTCGAAAAACGGAAATTACGGCAGTCTAGAGGCGAAGTAGATGCCGTGACAGGTTTATCGGTGAAAGGCAGTCCGCGCACTAACTTGTATCTTCAATTGTATCTTATCCTCGTATCGTATCATCGTTGCTTGCTGTTCCTAAGTCTTAAGACCTTATTGTATCGTGTCCTAATATTGTATCAAGGTTATTTCTATTTTTTTTATCTGAGGCACAATTATTAAAATTGTTCATGATTTATTATTATTTATTATATGTATATAATATGCAACGATGATACGAAGGTGTGTTACGAAGAAATACGAATTTAGAGAGGCAAAGGGTTAGTTGCCTATGCGCGAGAAAGTACAATATAAAAGCAGAGCGAGTCGGTTTTTTGTTATCTACATGTGAATCCTCCCTCTTGACGAACTATCCCCGATGAATGGATCGGAGTATAACCGCGCGAGCGAGCTCCTACGACGATGGTTAATTGCATCGTGAGCCGGCTTAAGCCCCTCGGGAGTTTTAACTGGCGCAGGGTATCCGTTATTCCGGCCGTTTCCTTCTCGTTGAGCCTCGACGGCCATTTCCAAGACTCGATCGTGATGGATGATAAATTTCCCGTATCCCATATATCGATAGGAATTGGTGTTCTCTCTCAATCGTCGCTTTTATACAGCACTGTACATTTTTCAAATCGTTCAAACAGCAAATTAATTTATTTTACACTTGAGTCAAATTCGTTTTCGATTTATGGTTACACTAGAATATATTTCTAGAGAAATTGAGGTTTAAAACGTATCTCAAAATGCTTGAAAAATACTAGCCAAAGGATCTCTGTGTGAGATCGAGTGACAGTTTTCTGGCAGAGTCAAAATTGCTAGCGTGGGCAGAATTTAACTAACGAGCGTGATTCAATCGATTCGCAACAAGTGTTTATGTCGATCGGCCATCGTCGCGCCGTTGCATATCGTTATGACCGGGTAAACGTGGCATAAATCTTAAAATATTTCCAACTACTTCTTGTTCATTGAAAAATCCGACGAACACTTCAAATTAGTAACCATCAGAAACTATTTTAATTGGAACATTGTGCTAGACGATCAAATAAATTACATAGTTGTAGTGATATAATAAATCAGGAATATGTCCAAGAAAATTCTACTTCAAGCGAAGAAAATAGAAAATGAGCATAACTTTATTGTTGCCAATTTTTTACATTACACTAGAATTTGAAAATCTGATAAAATGTTTTGACAAATATATCAAGATATGCACCTTTGCGCATCGACTTGCCAAAGTATTTACATTAGCTGCCATGTACGGGTTCACGCATACGCGAGAACAATCGCGTGTGCGCGTGTGTCAGCATTGGAATTTATAAATAAATATGTACGCCGGCCATATGCCACAGAAGAAATGGGATGGCGTTTAAAGAATGCTTTAATTCTATCATAACTAGAAGCTGGAAGCGATCAGCTCTTTGTGCGGAAAGGTCCTATAGTGATAAGAGCTCGATCGATCGGGTTGCCTGAATTTTATTCGAAATTGTTTGGAATTTTAATCGATCTCCTCTCTCGTTCACCGCCTTTTCTTTGCCTTAGACGAGTATCAAAGATACGATCGAAATCGGGAATACCGGTGTTAAAAAGGAGTATAAAACGGTAAGAGGAAGGCTTGTGTTTGGAATTCTTTTGGCAAACGATCGAAGGATGTTTTCTAGTTGTTAGTTTGGGCAAGTGAATTGTTATTGCGATCTCATTTCTCGTTGGAATAGGGAATTTTGTAATGCGAGGTTGGCCGCTCGAGTTCGGTTCGTTGGCAAATGTGAAAGAAGCGTTCTTATATATAAAATTGTACTGTACATATATTATCTATTACACACGTAGAAAATAGAGCATAGGAAGGAAGCAACGCGTGCGGGTATTGATAGACCGACCAAAATATCTCTCTCGTTGATCATTCGGTTTTTTCACTTCGATCTTTGGAGGCGTTCAAAAGATTTTTTTAATTTGTGCGATCGACCAGCCGCGGAGTCGCATTGTTTCTAATTATAGAGCCGCGTAGCCGTGTTCATTGACGAAAGTTGGCGTTGAAAATAAAAATGAACAAGCTGGCTGGCTGGCTCGCCGTGCGGACACCACGGACGGGATCGATTCTTTAACCGTGGAAACCGTCATTAGATGTCGATCGTCATTAAGTGTCGATATTATTATTAGAACGTTATGCACGTTCTGATAATCTGAGGAACGCGAAGAATATTTATGTAACCGCGTGACGTAGATTTATAACATTGTTGTACGAGAAGTGCCGCGGTATCACCCGTCCTCTGCCAAATGACGCGCGTGTGATCAGAATAACGTGGTCCGTATCTAACCCAAAACGAGTAACAGAAGCAGCTTTTCACTTCTTTCGAGCGGTACCTTCGCCGAAACCTTGGCTAGAAAAAAACGTATTAAACGTTTAACAACCGGAAAGTGAGAGAACGAAAGCTAGTTTTTGCACGATCCTACGATGCACCTGTTTCGCTTTCTTCGGCAGAGTCGTGCCAACTTGCAAATATTGTTACAAACGCGTGCGTATAAATAATGCCGTGTTAACGAATCTCTGTACTCGTGATGCACCGCAACGTGTTGCAACGTGAAATCGCGTTATTTATATTAATTTCATTGCGTCAGCTTCGATCGAAATCCGACGATGCCGTTGCCGATCTTCGAAGCTCGACGATGTTAACGAACCGATGTAATTCGGAACGTTTCGAGGAACGGATGGGAAAAATCACGAATAAATCTTGACGTCCGGACGTATTTTGTCTTTTGCACATTCCATGCGTCGACTTTTAATTAAGGACGATAATTAGGCGCGAATGAACCGGAGCGGCTCGGCGATAAATCTTCGCGACGTTTTTTCCTCGTGCTTCAAGTTTCAAGGCGTTCCTGATGACGCTTATCGGCCACACGGTGTGCGGTAGTAACGTTTATCTTACGCGACACGCGTTCTTTGCTTTCCGACCTCCACCCAATTGACACCCTTACTCTAATTCGTGGTTAAATACAAGAAAGAATGAGACCGCATTCATAGCCGAAATGTTTTTTTACAGGCCGTTCCATAAAAAGCTGCTAAAAGTTAGCGATTGGTATTCTTAGTTCATAAGAAGATGTAAATGGATGAACAACAATTTTAGATTAGTATGCACACGTCATGCTAAAACAATTTATGTCTCCATTGTTTAAAAATAATTAAGATTACATTGAACTTTTATGCAAATTAAAAATTTCGAACATTACATTGAAGAATTAAATATAATTTGTTGATTCATTATGCTAACTCTATCGTGTCCCGTATATTGATCGTTATAAACATAGAACGTAAAATACGATAAGGAAATATTTCAAAGTAGACTAAAATAATTTTCATATTAAAAGTAAATTGATAAAAAAAATTCCATCTTCCGTCTTGTTGAATTAAAGTTTAACAGTAAAATGACATTGTTCAAGAAGTGGCAGGAAAAAAATGATTCGAAGCAGGCGCAATAATTCGTGGTCACGCAGACATTCGCATTTATCTTCGCAAGGTTCTTCCATATTTCTTTCATACGTGCATCCATTATTTAAATGAACGATCCTCGTCGAGGGTGTGCGAGCAGTTGTTTCATATTTACGAAACCGAGGGAATATCGCGAATCATGCGACCCTCGCGTAATTAATCAACTACGAATCTACGTGTCTTAATTAATCGAATCTTCTTTTCTCGAAGGTTGCACGAGCTCTCGAGTGGTATACTCGTTATCCTCTCTTTGTCGAATTTAATATTCATCATCGTCACCTTGTGTGTCCTGAATCGATGCCCGAATAAATTATCTTAATAGAAATCTGTGCCCGTCAAATCCTTTAGTTTTCTTTATAACACGTAGTATCCTTTTTACGAATTTAATAAAGAGAGGAGAAAACTTTTAAGTACTAAGTGCTCGACATCGATCGCACGGATTCATACGTAGCGTATTTCGTTTCCTTTAAGGATGTATTGGCTATACAGTCAATCCCAAAAGTTTATGTACCTTAGAAAAACGCATTTCTTATAATTAAAAAGAAATCAGACGTCGGAAGAATAATGCTAATACTAAATAGCTACGTGCTAAAAAGTATAGAAGGAAATATCCAATTAAGTATTGACGCTGACGAAAATTTCTTTTTTTCAAAATTGCGAAAAATGCTTCAAATACAAGTTGTTTTCCTTCTATCTTCGATATTTAACGAGTTACGTATGATTATTTGGCATTTTATTGATGTTGACAAAATCCGACCATCCCAGCGTCGAAACGGCGAACTTTTGGAAAAAAATTTCGTTTTTCCTCAATAACTCCTAAACCGTTGGTCCTACAAGAAAATTGCATACGACCTTTCTTGTAGAG
>NW_017152138.1:1585396-1642322 GCF_001652005.2 Ceratina calcarata
CATAAACTTTTGGGATTGACTGTATAGCCAATACATCCTTAATCTCACATAGACGTCTCTCGTTTCTTTTCGACTGTTTCTAAAAATAAATGAAAAGGAGCCTGGAATCCGCGACTAGTTGGAAGAGTTCATTCAAGATCGCTTTTCCAGCGTAAAATCAAACCACCCTCGCATGGGACTTGTTTTCTCTAATAAAGGAGCGGGGCCGTGAAGTACGTCGTTCCTTTCGGGCTCCCAACTTCCCTGATTGCGGGATAATCTCTCCGACAGCACTTACGGCTTCGACGAGAGGCGATAAGAATCGCATGCATCTACGTAAAAAGCGGCCAAAAAGATCTCCTCATTTTATTTAGCCCCTTCACTTATAAAACTGTACCGTTTAAATCATCATCCCGAAGCGTTGCCATCCCATTAATTTCCAAGGCGCGTTTATGTAATGCGGGGAACGGTAGAGACGGTAACACAAATCATTCAGTTTTATCTCGTCGAGTAATCGCCTTTTAACGCGAACCGTGCTACTTCCATTTGTACGGCTCTCTCCGACCGTTGGTCCCTTTTGCGTGAGATGCTCCCAAATTAATTTCCCGTGCAAACTGTTATATAAATTGAATGCTCTCCGGGTGCCCTTGTACTTTCTCAGTCCCGTAAGCTCATGCTACTGGTTTCTTCATTCAAAGAGTAGAACAAAAGTAATTGATGTTTACTTTTAAAACAGCAAAAGTCAAGTTGTAATTATTTATTCAGTATACGAAAATACGAAAATACGAAATATTATTTTAAATTGTTTATTAATCATTGATTTGGTATGACAGAAATACACTTTGGTATGCCATAATTTATATACACCTCATAAAATTATTAAGTAATAAGTGATACGTTTTATTGGTTTACTCTGTACGCAAATACTTCTTTCATCTTTTCTTCTTCTTCTTCTTCTTCTTCCTTATGCACTCTTCTAAAATCGTAACCCATATTACGTTTTATTCAAGGCCCATCGGCGACCTTGACCGGCAATCGAAGGGTTCAAATGGACGGGTGAATCAACGAGGTCCGCATGGTTTGCTTTGAAGGCAAAGGCGTGTCCAGCGGAAGCCACGGTAAATAAGTATAATCACGATATTTGCACGGTAACGTCCTTCTCCACGCGGCTTGCACACACGCGCTTGTGCGCTTTGCTTCCACTTTGCACATCGGTGAACCTCTTCGCGCTTCGCGCACACGGTACACGTACACGTCGGCCAGGAATTATTTTCCTTATTCTACTTAATAGCCGGCCTTGAATATACAAAGCATGAAGAACGCTTTTTAAAGTTTGTCATTACGCTTTTATGTCTCACATTTGCATGCCGAAACATTTATCCAAGGAAATTAAGATGATATTGGAGAACTTCATTAATGCAAGCGTAGTGCAAGATTTAGATAAGCAGCAACCATTATTCTAGCTTGGTGCAATTTACCTACACCGATTTTTAAGAAGTTTCTATTTTCTTTTCTAATTTATCAAGAGAAAATTAAAGCTTATTCTGTATATTCTCTTTTTTTTACAAATGTTTGACCATTAGTTTTTATATATTGATACCATTATAGTAATTTCTGTATACAAGTGGAAATTGTTCTTCATATAGAATATACACTTGTTTAGAAACAGAATATCGAATCTAAATTCATCTGTCCAAATATACGAGCTTGATTAATACGTTTTGCATCAAGTCGCAGCATTGTTTACTTCATCTCATAATTCACCGGATTTTTGCGAGGTTAAAATTGCTTGCGGTCTTCAGGCATTACATTCGAGTCGCTATGACGTACCGCGCGTGTTTGTGCGGAAACATCGGCACAGCTGCGTCGCAGATTTTCGCCGATCGTACGCGATCCTCCGGCGAATAATCAATCATTTGAACGAGTCTCGCGGCTAGAGTTCGAGTTATCCCGCCGTTAATTTCGTAACGCGTCGCAAACGAGGACTAGAACGCGGGAAAATGGTGACCTCGAGGCAGCGACCCACTGAGCTGTTAAATTAATGGTCAATCCATCTTCGTTCGAGTGAATGAAATTTGCTACAAGAAAATTGTTCCAAAAATTGGAACGATTCTAACGTTATTAAATCCCATAGAATATTTTACATGTAATTACAACATAAAAACATGAATTATTTTCAAAAACAGATTAAAAAAAATACAGTTGAGGGAATACGATTATATTTAATTTGTTATAATTTAAGTTATTTGGAGAACCGTACACGTTTCTAAAATTACTCACGTTCGTTTCGAGTATAAAGAGAAACAGATTCGTGGTTTCTCTGTTTCAAAGCAATTTCCTGACGAAAGGATAATCGGAATAAAGATCGTCCTACGCATCAATGGTACCGGATGACCAAAAGTGGCCGGTTCACTGCCAGTTTCCAGAAATCTCGCCTACAATCCGACGCGAACGCGGTTCGAGTACGAAGAAATCCTGGCCTGGCACGGTCACGTCATCGTGCGTGCCTTTACACGCGAAAATAGCACGCATCGTTCGCCCCGGAATTGGTCGCGCGATATTCGCAATTTCCGAATCAATATCAAAACAATACAACTGATATCGCATGGAACACACGTACTATCGTTGGTAAATTATTAGAACCTGATTCAATATCAAAACATACATCCGAAAGAGTACTTTTAACGAGTATTCAAGTGAAGGTTTCTATTTTTCTATTTTTTACAAGAATTTTTGCAAAATCTGAGTTATTCTTAATTTAAAAAATATTTATTTTACATTGAAATTATTACATAAAAATTGTTTAAAATTCCTTTATTTGTAACACGACTTTATTCAGGATTTGCTGTACGATTTGAAATATGATCAGGATTACATGATTTAGTATAATGTTTTCATAGCGATTGATAGACATTGAGCATGCATTTATGAACACGCGTGTAGAAATTCACTTCCAACGTTTTTATCGAAAGGAGGGAAATCTCATGCAGGCAGTGAATGAATTCGGAAATTGAATCACTTAAGGGAATTCGAACAACGCTTCCGTATTCTGCCTCACTCTGGACTAGTTTCCGTGGTTTACGAACCAAGTTAAAACCAACGGCGTCGTAAAGGTGATAAGACTACGCGAAATTAACATGTCAGCTTAAATCATTCAAAATCCGGGCACCTATTCGTCCAGCGTATTTGCATACGTAAGTGATTTTACTACTCTTATTTTAGCGACAATCGGTAATGATTATTGAGTCGACGGGCTCCTGCGCCGACGTTCCTTACGGAACTCGAAAGGGTTATTGATTTCCCTGGGTTTATTGTCTATTAACAGAGCCAGTTACTTTACTGCGTTGCAATTAACTTCCAAGAGTAGGTCTTCGAACGGCATAAGAGAATTAATCGTTACTAAACCATCGATCCTTATGGAAAATAAAATATTCATGATGTTCATTTAAAAAACGAAATCCAGAATGGAATTTAAACATAATAATATGGATTTTTTGTCTTGCATATTTCTGTGCTGTTAGACATTTTTATTTATATTTTATTGCACAATTATGTGATTAATCATCAGATTTAATAATGTAAAAAACGTTGACGGTAGAACTCGTTGCAGCGACGACCTGTTCTACGAAAATCGGTCTAATCGCTCGAAATATCCCACGACGTACGGCTGCACTGAAAATAAACAAAAAAAGTCCGAAAAATTCGGTGGCAAAACGTTTTCCAAGCACCGTTCCGTTGCGTTGACGGAGCAGGGACCGCAGGAACGTTTTTAGGTCGACCTGGTTATGTAACACGCATAATTTCCAAAAAGACGCTCGCGTCACGCTTTAGCGCTCCCTGCATCATAGTGATTTTATTTAAAAGAATCTCTTGTCAGTACATACACACACACACGAAGGAACTCGTCATAAGATTTTTGAACCTGCACCTATTATTATTTTGTGCAAATTGAATGCTTCGATTTGAGATTTTGGAAAATTCGCCAGACGTGGAAATAAGTATTTATGAGTACTTATTGCGCGAAGAAAATGTTTATCAACTAATGTTTTTTAATATAATAATTTTATAAACAGCTTTGTTATAATTTAGTCAAAGTTGATAAGAACGGTGCTGCACCCTTCTTGCTACGACGTCCTCAATTTCTATACCGACTTAGGCTCTGTATCTACTTAGAGATTTTCGGTACGAAAACGTTACTTGACTAATAGCTTTATCCAGGGAACATCTACATGAAATAGGGGCCTCGTATCTTTCCGAACTCGTAACGGGAGCCACGCAGATTTCGTTGTCGCGCGGTTCTTTCCCATAGCTCGTAGTTAAGAGTTACGAGCGTCTCGTTAGGCATTCCTCGCGTAACGATTTTACGAGGCGGGCATACATCATCGGGCCGCGTTTCTTCCTTGACACGGGGCGCCGCGAAAGATCAGAAAATGCGGGCAGCTGGCTCGTTCAAGCTCTAAATAAAACGCTCAAGTGCAACCGGCGAAATGAAACGCAATAAAACTTATCCGCACCGCAGCTCTTTCTCTTTCTTTTCTCTCCTTCCTCTCGCTCCGTCTTTTGTGAACCTTCCGTTGCCACGAACGATAATTCAGCGCCGTCCAACCCCTCTCGTGTCGCTATCAATTGTTGTAACAACTCGAGACCACCCGCTATATTTATGTACAAAATGTATTTCTAATATAGCGCAGATAAAGCAAAAGTATCGTATAGAAACTTCGAAGAAACTTGCTCAGAGGCAATAATTATGAAATATTGCGAATCCAGTCTATTTTTCTTGTTCGCCTTTTACTATTTTCACCATCTTACCGCACGCTATTCCTGTTCCTCATTCTTACTACTGTTTTATGAGATTGAATTTCGTTTTATTCCTGTTTTTGGAATTGTCTCTGCTGTTCCTTTGAGATTGCTGCTCGGAGCTTGGGCATCGGTTTTATATCGCCCGTCTCATAATCGTTTTCTTAGTCTTCGTCCCTCTTGCGATGGGCAAATACAATTTCCTCCTGTGTTCTTTCGCGAAGGGTTGCTGCGAGACTCGAATGGAGGCTGCGTAACCTCTCGCAAGCGAGGAGACGTCCCGTCGGAACGGTTGCGAGATTACAGAATCGATAAATTGATTGGTCTAATTTGTCTCTGTCTATTTCGTTACATCAGTCGTCTGCGAGAGATGATCGAACGTTCTTCACTACTGCTCAGAGCTCGAGGATTCGTTACGTTTTACAATAAATTTATGATCTTTCGTTGAGAATGTGTAGGAGAAAGATGTACGATAAATCCTGATTCAATTTCTGCGGTACAATCTCGTAATATCTTATCCGGGATAATTATTAGTTCCCGGAACATCCTCCTTGAATACTTCGATACGCTTTGCCATTATCGATCGCTTCGGCAGCATTAAGCCAACAATGTAATGCTCTTTAATTAGCATAACAGTATTGCCGTTGAACATTCGGTAATCCGCTTTTGTAGTATCCTTGGCATATCGTCGTGAACATACAGCGGCTGAATCCAATCATGCAAAATCATCGACGAATTTTAATAAAGGCTTTTCATTTTGAGAACGAGAATATTTTCTTAAGCTCGATGCCTGTTTTTGTATGAACATCATTTTTGTGGAAAGTTGCTCGAGGGAGAGAACACGAAATTGTAGACACTGATCGACGGCGTATTGGGACGGATAATTCGATCAATTGCAATTTACTCGTTCATTTCGCGCTCGCAAGGTCAAAACCTGAACGAAACAGGAGTAACGAGGTCCGTCCCTACGGGCGAACAGGAAACAGCGAATGGCCACCGAGAAAAGCGTCGACTACTTTTTCGGTAATTTATCGAGTAGCATCGATTTTGTTCCGAGTACAATATTAATTCGAACGCGATTCAAAACAGTTCTATTTCTGAATGTATGATTTAATTTTATTCAATTGAACTGAGGGCACGGAATCGATGGTGACAATTATTTTGATGTATTTTAGAAACACATTTGTTTGCGTTTGACCGAGGAATTGACAGAATTAAATGAAAACAGTTTCGATAAATCGATTTCGAATTGATCCTAACTTTATCCAGTAATTTGTTATAATTACGATACTTTTAATCATTCAATTATTTCGAACGAAGAGATCAAATGTAGATACGAAAAAAATGTTGATTCTATTATTATATATAGACGTGGTTCATCATGATTTATTATCGTCACTGAATCACTCTTCTAATTCTGTGCTGTTTAGTCGTGATTTTAATAGAACCATTGAAGCTCATTCCCATTTTTTATTAATGTTCTAACGAGATATTTCTTTAAAGAATGTATATAAAATATTTACTTGAGAAGTGAATGTCCAAATTTATTTTCCTAACCAGATACATAATCGAAATCGACAAATATATCATTCTTAAGCAATTCTATTTTCTTCCGTAGACCGTCGATTTATTTTTTTTCCCCGTGCAAATTGGGGTCGTCCTCTCGAACGCCAGAACGTGGAAAATAGTTGCAACGTGAGTCACATGATTTTTATCGTAGTTGATCTGAAACTTGCTTTACGACTCACTTGGACCGGGGACCACCGACTCACTTGTCACTTTGCATTTCTATGAAGAAAAAGGGAGAAAGAGAGACTGGAAGGAACACGCGTGCACACGAGAAGGTGTGATGAATATTAAATAAACGGAAACGCGGAACGGGGACATTTCAACCCCCCAGTCCTCGCTTCGTTTCGCGCGTGTTCTCTTGCTATTAAATTCCACATTATTCGTACCAGACGAGTACAGAGTTAAGAATTGCCTTGAAAACATACGTGGTACATTTTAATAGAAAAATTATATACAGGCACAAGTCAATCCATTTGATAGAATGATTCCATTAATAGAAACTTCCTGTGCATTTAATATAACACAATGCTTATTCAATGCTTTTATTAAAATTCATTTTCCAAGTCTCTATACTAAAAATCAATAAATAAAAAATAGTTATATTGATTGTCTCTGATATAAAAATGTTTGAACCGCAGATTAATTTGTCCAGTCGTATTTGACACGTGAATTGGTATTTGAGTCGCGGAGATTTGAAGGGAGCGAGTACGAATGATCAAATTAATGCACCCTTGTTTGAACAATTAGTGGAGGTTTCTTAAGCGGCACGTGACCTTAAAACATCGAATTGGCCCGCAACGTGATCCGGAGGGGAATGCCTTCGGAAGTCCAAGTTACGAGGTCCGAGATACGTCATACGTATAATGTAGTTGATAACGTGACACGCACAATTCGTCGCACGCGACTCTGTTATCACGCGATTCTAATTAATGCAACCGTTCGCCTATTCCTTCCGCTTCAACGTAATTGGTGTCTTTCTTTATGTAGAACTTAGTCACGTATGTTTAACTCAATTTAATATTTCATGTATAATTCATTTACTTATTTTAAGTCATGACGAATTAGAAGACTATTTTTACATAAATTATATTATTCTGTAATTATGGTTGAGAATATTCTTTTTCGTTTGCATATGTTAAACGGTTTTCGTTTGCATATGTTAAATGGTTTTTAAGCTTTACTATGATAACATTAATAATCAATTCTATTTGATGATTAGTAAAAAATTACGTGAAATAAATTTGCCACTGTATGCCATTGAGTTCTGTTCTTTCTCTTCAGTGTAAATGATAAAACTTTGGATAATATGTAGTTGCATTAATGCACTGACCGATATTGAATTATGATTATGCTCATATAGCCGAGTACAAGCTCTTTGTTAGCGTCAAATTCCTGGAATCGAACGAACTGCAAGTCTTAGCCCCAGTGTTTATTAATTATCAATCCAATAAAACTGATCGTTCGGAAAGATGGCACGGTGGCTGGTAGTGTTTGGCCGGGCGGCCAAATTGGCATCGTGCCCGCGTTCGTGCAAAAAAGGGACCCGTGCCTGTTGCAGACAGATCGGCAATTAAAACGCTTATTAATAACTACGGGGATTAAAACGCAAAAATTTCGAACGATTCGTCGTCACCGGCATTAATCCCGTCGAATGGAAATCGCGAAGATTGTCGAGTCGTCCCGTCGACAGCTCCGCGAATCGATTAATCGGGCGCGATTGCCGGGACGGGGACAGGGACACGTGTCACTTCGAGTTTGACAAAGATCTCCATGCCGAGTCGCTTCGACGCCCGGGATACCACCAGTATCCTTTGATCTGCTTCTGACAGCTTTATTTCGCATTACTCGGATGTTATGAAGTTCTCGTAAAGTTCGCGTTACATTACGTCCCGTTCTCTGTGATTCTGATCGGCGCCGGATCGCGTCAATATCGAGACAGATCGTGAGTTCAAAAGGGAATCCTTGAATTTTTTATATATAAGTTTTCACGTTTGGGTGCATAAATATTCAATGAGTCAAGTCTCGAAATGAGTCGTGCAGATCTCCCGTCGACGCGTTCATAGTTATTGTCACGTTTCACTAATATTGAGAATTTTCCTGTTTAATACAAGTTGAGAGTCTGAGTCGATGAATAAAGCAGAAAATGGAAAATGTATTTAGAGAATGTCGCTGCCGCGTGCGTGGATTCGCAGGATCCAGGAATATCTCGATTTATATCTATGCACAGTATTTGTATATTATAGAATCAACGATTGAAGTAATACTCACCGCTGTCCGCGTAGGTCTCTGAACCGTATCCGTCCTGAAGACCGTTCGCCCACGTGCCCTCGTACCTAGCCATGGACGTAGTCGATTGTCTGACGCCGTATCGACCCTTGAATCCTTGCGTCCACTCGCCACGGTAGATCCACCGTCCACGGGTTTCCATTCCCAGGCCATGGCGTTTACCGTTCTGCCACTGACCCTCGTAAACCGAGCCGCTAAAATCGGATATCAGGGTTGACAATACGTGCGCATGCAACCTACACTCGTACGCCTTTCGCCCCACGCAAGGGTAATGGATGCCTCCCTTCAAAAGGATGGTACTTGTTGCATTTTAAAGATTTTTATCAATCAAGCTTATATCACGTTTCCTATCTGATCAGGATTGAAAGTTTAAACCGTACAAAGATCGTTATTTAAGTTCGTAAATTGGATTTGATGTATTATAAGAAAATTCAATGCAGACATCATAAATGCTGCATGTTATATATAAAAGTATTCAGAATATTAGTAATATTAGAAGGTAAGCAGATTTTTTAAACAGATTTCATTCTACATAAAATCTAATTATTCAACTTTCGAAATTTCGATATGAAAAGATTAGAAAGGCAGTGACAGGAGTTAATTGAAATAAGAAATTTGATTTCACTGGTTTGTTTTTGCGATAAGTACGACGCGAAAGGAAGTCATTATCGATGCGTTCCTTTGAATGTGGCCTTTTCACCAGCTGCTCTCGCCTTGATGCGACTTGAGACGAATACATTTCACGGGATAAATCCTCGTTGGCTTTTCGAGGGAAAAAAGAACGGATCGGCCGATCTCAAGAAGCAATCTTTCTTCCTCGAAGCCTTCTCTCTCTCTCTTTGCCCGATATCGAGGAAGGAAAAGCAAATTATTAATCGGTTCTCTCGCGAGCACGTGGACATCGTGCCCTTTTGATAGGAAAATCTTGCATCCAATAAACATTTATCGTACGCTACACTTGCATCTTTTACCTTTCTTCATAAACCCAGATAATGCATCACCGAGTCCAGTGAAATAAAATTTCAATTCAAATCTCATACGATATTCGTCTATAATTTTGAAAGGAATCGAGGGATTAAGAATGTAATTTCTCCTTTGAATCTTTCATTAAGATTCCAGATCGAATTTTTAATAGTATAGGGAATGGTTTCTGTTTACTAAACGTTAATGCGGTAAAAGCAACAACTCCAATAAAAAGTTCATTACGTTTGCAAAGTGAGCGTTAAATAAGAAGATCACGTTCGCTAATCGACTGTGAATCATCATTAACATCATCGGGATTTCTAGCAACCATTAGCGTATTTATCGAGACGGTAAGCAGAATACACAACGCCGACTTTAGTGAGACGAGAAAACCTATTTAGATTTACCGTCTAGCTTCTTAGTATTTTTAATTTATCATAAGTGCTGGCAATTGCTACGTTTACTTACTTTCACGAGAATTACGTCTCGAAAATTGCGACATTCAGCGCGATTCGCAAACAGCTCGGAAACTCGTTTTAATTAACGGCGACCGGGTCGGTTGTGATTGAAAATCGCGTTCGCATCGATCGAGAAAGGAAACTCGAGGAAACGTAGAAAATCAAACGAGGTCGCTTGCATTCATTTTATGAATGGATCACCGATATTATGTTTTTCATACGATCTGTGTTATCGCGCGCAGCTCGTTCCGTAAAAACCTATCAACTTTCAATGATAAAACTCGTGAAAACTCGCTACGGGATCGCTATTAATAAATTTTATGAATAGAATCCCGCGAACTGCTTCAACCGAGTGTACAATATTTGTTGCGATCGCAAATCAAAAATGCATCTCGTTCATTAACTGGACAATATCACGTTTTAAATCCATCGAGTAAAAGATTTTTGGCAAACGGTCTCGAACCGGAAACTCTTCTTTCCTCAGGGAAAAACAAACCAATAAAATCCACGTTTTTATTAACCTCGGCGACAGAGATAATAAGTGTTATCAAAGATAATTTCATCGGCGAACGACGGTCTCGTCATTGCGGGTTCGTCATCAACGAGCCGGGATTTATACGGCATCCCTAGGAAAACGTGACTTGACGAAGACCTTGCTCTAATTTAAACAGAAACGAAACGGACGGAATCTCTCGGCCCAGATACGTGGTATACGCGAGAAACACAGGTTTCCCATCTTCGCCCCTCGTCCTCCTCACTTTTCTCTCTCCCCTTTCTATTTTTTCCACGGGAATTTCCACCCTTTCAGCGTCTAGTGAGAAGACGCACTTTGATCGCCAAGCGGCGAGAATATTAAAAAAAGAGTCGCGGCGAGAAAACGAGTCCGTTGCCTAGGATCCCTAATATCTTTAATTGCTCGTTGCGAGGACGAAGTAGTGGAGTCAACAATTTCTGCGCCATACGCCCTGTTCTGTACGAACTTTTGTTTTACTCGATTATCGAGATTATTATTGAAATCTTTGCAGTTCGAAATTTGAAAACGGTGGACGTTTCGTTAAGCATGTATTGGCTATACAGTCAATCCTAAAAGCTTATATACCTTAGAAAAACGCATTTCCTATAATTAAAAAGAAATCAGACGTCGGAAGAATAATGCTAATAATAAATAGCTACGTGCTAAAAAGTGTAGAAGGAAATATCCAATCAAGTATTGACGCTGACGAAAAATTCTTTTTTTCAAAATTGCGAAAAATGCTTCAAATAAAAGTTGTTTTTCTTCTAATTTCGATATTTAACGAGTTACGTATGATTATTTGGCATTTTATTGATGTTGACGAAATCCGACCATCCCAGCGTCGAAACTGCGAACTTTTGGCAAAAAATTTCATTTTTCCTTAATTACTCCTAAACCGTTGGATATACAGAAAAATTGCATCAGACCTTTCTTGTAGAGGACGACGAGATCTACAAATTCTGTATAAAATTTTTTCGCTAGCATCAATAGTTTACGAGTTATTGACGTAAAACGAAAAAACAGTTTTTTGCAAATTACTCGTTAACTATTGATGCTAGCGCAAAAATTTTATACAGAAATTGTAGATCTCGTCGTCCTCTACAAGAAAGGTCTNATGTATTTAATTAGTATTTAATTAGAGAGAACAATGCTTGACCGATCAGTAGAGTTCGGAAGAGAAAAACAGATTAGACTCTTTTAACTAATAATTTTCTATCATGTTAGCCAGTCGCATGAAATAAGCAATTTCGCATAAAATCGACCAGCCGATAAGAGCGTGTTATTATAGTTCCCGATTAGGGACCTTCTCGACGTGCGTGATTATTCGAGATAAGATCGAACAACTTTTTCCTGATGCGTACCGCCACGGAATTCACGGTACATAATCGTTACATGGTTAGTTTGTAATAATACTTAATCGATGAGGAAACAAAAATCTTGGGTCATATCGTTGAACTCTAAGTAGGTCACAGATTTTCTGGTTTCCAAAAGCGTTTGTAAAAGAATCGTAGACTGTGATAATTACATTCATTCAAGAGTGTAATTAGTTTTTTAATTCGAAATTAATTGAAATATAAAAATAAAAAGAAAATACTGAAGCAGTAGTTCATGAAGAAGAAAGGTAAAAGTGGAATCGATTTCATGATCATTCATTTAAAGGTTTTATGATCAGACTCTGTTAACGCGAAGTATGTACTGCGCACTCGGCGATAGTCGCCTAAATATCGGAATGTTTCGGATAACGGTGGCGTCCCAATAATTGACATTCGATGATGTCGGGTATATTCTTGAACAATCTGGAACATCGATACATCAAGGTTGACCCATTATCCGAATATTCCTGGTCACCGAATGTTGTCCAGGGCTGATCAGTCATTTATGATTTCGAGTTAATCAAATATTAGTTCGGAACGTGTCAATATATGACGTACATATGTACGTATGTGTAGCGGAGAGAAATTCGCGGGAATTTTTCGGTCCGCCCTAATCCCGCGTTCCCATTGATGAACATCGCAGTGCGTGGACTAAAAATACATAAAAATGTGGGTCAATTCCCCTATACGCTGAGACGCACGCGCCCGTCGCAGCCGCGTGTTAATAACAATTATATATTTACGGGTTCTCGTTGCACCGGATCTATTTAAAGACGCGTGACAGAATTTCTTCCGGAACGATCAACGACTCAAATATAGTCGTACGTTGCGTTATATGATTTCGTAGAACGGACCGTTTCATAGTATTTCCTTAAACCGTGTGCTCGTATTCGGTACAACTAGTAACGGAACTTTTGGAAATTTCACGTCTTCGCTAAATATTCCAGAGGGGAATGAGGCGACAAAGCGTCGCTTCGTTAAAATTAAATAGAAACATCGTCGAAAGACCGAAGAAAACGAATTTCAAATGCAACGGTTATTTCCTCGGAGTTTGAAACAGGAGCCGAAAGTCCTGAGAAAAATTCGAGGGAAGCAATTGTCTAGGCTTGTCCATGAACTACGTCCTAACCGCTCGCGATCCCAGTGACCCGGACTCGTTGTCCTTGCACTCCGTGACCCAGTTTCAGGATCGGGAGATTCCCGCCCGGCCCCAGGTACACCCCGAGATATACGTGTCAAGGTCCTCCGTTCATCTCGAAATGACGCCGTTAGAGACGGCTCCCGGCGATAGAATGAAATCAGCCGACGACTCGGTATACTCACAGCACGCTTCCCCTTTCACTGAAAAAGCTTCCCCTGTTTCGTTCCCGTTTATCTGTAACGTCTTCGCGATTCAAGAAGCTGTTCAGTGCATTATTTTCCGGAATGAATGAAAGACCGTGGAACCGGTTTGATAAAACAGCTTTTCCCGTTATTAAGTTTCAGGAAAATCGCGTCGAATTATAAATTGTGGGAGAGTTCCGAAAACTTGGTTTAATCGAGTGGAACGCATTGTTCTTAGAATGTTTTTCCTAGATCAAGAGTGACTGTGTTAATTCTCGTACGATTCCAAGGGGCAGTTACCGAGATAGGAAGTCGAGGTCGAAGAATTTAAGATATTGAAAACGTTGCAGAATGCAAGATCGTATTCGAGCGAGAACTGACTCAATCTTTGCATATCAGAGACCATTAGTAGATACAGTTTACGATTTATTCCAGAGGGAAGTATCGCGATTTTCTACAGGACGTTTATCGACCTAAGAAACGTCTTTTTTCTAATTCGAGGCACCCGGCTTTTCCGAGCTGTTCAGTACTTTCGCCTACTCGGATCGTATCGGTTATTCGAACCGGATAGCGCTCGATTCGTTTTTCCGAGTATTCGAACAACTCTATCCTCTTACCATCTTAAATAACCTTTTTATAAAAATAAATGAACAGAGAGAAAGTATCGGTCAGCTTTTCGATGATGTCACAGCCGAGAAACGTGTCGAACGCGATAAGCGACAAAAGCGCGAGGAGCGACATGGGGGCGAGAGGCGTCAGTTGAAAGCTTGCCAGAAATTAATGAGAAAGTGAAGCGTTTGATCTCACCTAGGCCAGGTGTAGACACCGGAGACCTCGAACCCATAGTGCCAGCTACCGGAGTAAGCACCTTGGCCCTTGGGTCCAGTGCAGACACCGTGTCCGTGGGCTTTGCCGTCCTCCCAACCGCCGCAGTAGGTGCCGCCATCGTCGAAATCGAATCTGCCACCGTTCACCTGGGCATGATTAGACGCCGCCGTGGCGGTACCTGTCGCTCCAGGTTGAGCCGAGCTTATGCCACCTGTTTGCGGCAATTGGGCACCACCTGCCACCCCGTTCGGTGCCCCGGACTGTTGCCCGGAATGCGGCTGTTGCTGCATCTCTTCGCTCTTCTAAAACCACCACCACCACCACCACCACCACCACCCTCGGCGAGTCGTCCCTCTTTCTTCCCCGCCTCCCTCGTACTTTTTTCTCTTCCTCCTCGTCGTCGTGATCGTCGTCGTGATTTTCGTCGTCGTCGTCTTCGTTGTCTTCGTCGTCGCGATCACCCGTTACCAGAAATCGCACACGTGTACCGCTATCGTCGGACGTCGCTTCTCCGTCATCCTTCCTCTCTCTCCTGACCGCCTCCACGTTTACTTCACGCGTTCCACCGATAGATCTCTGCAAGATCACCGAACAAAAAACCTTTCTCTCGTCGCTGGCAATCACTTCCAACGACTCGAAGCCGTCCCGGAAAGCCACTCGCGTTGGACGTATCTGTCCGGTTTCGAACGGAATCGCCGCACCGGTATCGTTCGACGGATCGGACGAGACTCGGTTCACGGAACCGATCGAGTAAATTTTTTAACCGATTCGACCGATGGCATTTTCGATGTCAAGGATACGGTTTTTTACCTCTTCTTTGTGTACGGTCTATAAATACGAAATTCAGCCCGAAGCGAGGCTAGACGAGAACGCTCTAGGATTCGACACGGGTTAATTTTAGTCGCCGTTGGTCGGACAGCAACGGACCTGAGAGAAACATCATCGCGCCGCGAGATCCCGAGTCTCGGTACTACGATCCACCGGCCGTGTAGATCCTCTCCCCCTACGTGACCCAAGAACGGCCTCGCGTGGCCTTGAAACGCTCCGTAGCATGCGGAATCGATACACCCGGCTTAGATTTACCCGAGGCACTTCTTCCTCCTACCCTTCCTCGCTCACCACTGCCCGATCTACCGATGGATCGATCGATCCTCGATTATCCTCACGCGCGCACGCAGCCACTCGCACTCGCACCTCATCGACGGCCAGCCTACACGCTGCGCTGCTCCGATTCCCGATCGAGCCAACACTTGGTTTCGCGCCACGAATCGAATAAATGGCCAGTTTGAAATCAAACTCTCGGCTCGATCTCGAGGCAACGTAAACGGCACTCGACGACGCACAAGGGGCGGGTGTATCTGGCGATTAACGACGCACAGTATCCGTCTACGAGCGTCCGACGTGCAACTCGATGTCCGAAGAAAACGCGACAGATTTTTTGTCGAATTCGTCGAAACTCGATGGTCGAACAGCAGCCGCGGTTTTGCTGTCCGCCTGACGCCGTTACGCAACGCTTCTATAAGCATCCGTGATCCGCTCGGAATGTCGCCCTCTCTCGCTCGCTCTGCCTCCGGCCGCGCCGTTCCGTCTCTCTTCCTCTTCTCGATCTCTCTCCCTCTGCCTCCCTTCCTCTCTCTCCCTTCGTCGTTTCGCTCGGTTTGGCCCTATGCTCGTTCGTCTGTCCATCCACCCAGTCGACGAAACGAACGCGCGAATGCTCGTTGGAGCACCCTCGTTCCTCTAGTTTGGCCACCGTCCCCCGTCGACCAAGAAGTAGAACAAGAAGAGGATGAAAAGCGGCAGCAGCAGCAGCATTCTTACTCTGCCGTTTCCCTGGTCCTCCTACGTCCGAACAGCGGCGGCCAGTGAATCAGCCCGCCTCTCGTCGGTCCTAAAATATTCACTAGACTTCGCGACTTCGGGAGAGTTTCACGAGGAACGGTGCCGCTCGGTCAGGAATGTAGAACGATTCCTCTGATCGAGGCGAGTCGAGGACCGGTTCGCCACTACTTCGTCCGCGTACCGCTTTCAGGATCGTGTCAATAGAAATTGAACAGAGGCTAACTAAGTCGAACCAAAACCACTGGCTTTCGCGCACACGCGTCTTCTACCTTTTATTCGTTTTTCCTACTCTTTTTTCACGCGGAAGAGGGCGAGCCTCGAGAGATCGAGGCGATCATCGCTGGTATCCTGGTAATCGTGTTCGCGTTCGCGCGCGTCCTCATGATCGTCGAGAGGGTCGGGGCACACGCACCGGGTAGTGGTTAACACTGTCCGCTCGCGCTGATCAGACACGATTCACCCGTTAACCTAAACGTCCGGTCCGTCCGCTCTAGCGACGCTAGAGCGGTGATCACGCTCGAGCTCTAGCCTCGAGGTTTCTCGGCTAGCTGGCTAGGAGCTTCTATTTTTATCATGGGGTTGCGAATTGTTCCCCACGCCGCGTCCGGCGACGATGACGGCGGCGGCGGCGGCGGCCCACGAGGCGGCAGCTCGAGCGGACAGGAGCGGCGAGGTTCGCCAATGCGACCGGGTTCACAACCATTTATAAATAGTAGAAGTTTCGCGCGACCGCGGCGACGCTCGCGGAAAATCGGCGACGATTTGCCGGAATACGGCGAATTCATACTTGACCAAGATTCATCGTCACGCCGAAACCGAACCGTCAGCGGGTGAAGCAACGGAAGGACATAAGTCAATTCTCTTGCCACGGAACAGTTCTACTATCTTCTTCGTCTTATTTATTTATGTTTCGTATCGAACGTCACGACGGTTAAATTTAGGCTTGCCCAAATGATCCATTTCTTGCAAAATGACTCACCGTATATGCATATAAAACTAGTCATTCAACTTTACCATACGGATAGCGCGAGTAAAGAAATCTATGATTAATTCGTCTCATCAGTGGCGACGAATTTAAAATTCTTCATCGAAATTCATACAGAGATTCGTCTACCAGGGCTTTTGAGCTTTATGAAAGATTTACGAGACGACCGAGAAACGTTTGGACGGGCCGATTCATATCGAATCCTGGCAGAAAAAGGGATTTCGTTTATCGATGATTAGATTTTAAAAAGAATTTACGGTGTAACCGGGACGTCTGAACGATTTGATTCATCGATGAACGCGGGGAGGTCGCGGAGTTCGTGTTCCCGATTAACCAGACGTCTTGTAGAACACGTGTACCTTGACGCGATGTGGATAAAAATGGACGATATTTAGAAATAGATTCCTCCAACGGCACGTCTCTGAATTGGTGCGACTGCGTGCACAGGAGGAAGCATGTATCTCGTAATTAGCATTTGTTGATGCACGGCGTAGGTAGACGCTCGAGAGACCCGGTAATGGACACTATAAATGGCGTTAGAGAGTATCACGGCGTGAATGTTTATCCAGATCTGTACGATTACTAACCCGTACGTGGGTGAAACTTACGTGTTTCGGAAGTCTGAATCAAATATGGAGTAAACGCGTAAGAAGAAGAAACAACAATCATATCCACCGCATGCGTTTACCGAAACATCCTTTCACAGAATCGAGGAAATAAGGAAACGTCCCGTGACCCGTCTCGCGTCTCTGACAAAAGAATCTTCGGTCTATGTAGAGGAAATTGAAGAAGAATCGAGATTTCGATCAATTCCGTTAAAAGGTGTATAGCCGGTGCATCATATGACTGCATTTTTGATGTTCTGCACGCGACCCGGTGATGTCGGTCAGTTACTTTCCTCCCGGCGTAAAGGCTGTCTCGAATTCGTCGCGATCGACAGATCAATGATCGTGAAACAACGTTTTTAATGATCGTATGTACGTATTCTCCAACGGGAAAAATACGGTGACCAGCGAATGAAAACCGACGACGTAGAACAGCTCCCAGTGCTCGTCCTCCCGCTTTTTTATATAACAAAAATCAATTAATCGATCCCCCACCGATGTGCCTATTGTTGCACGCAACAACGTTAGAAATAATTATCTACAAGTATGAAGTACGTACGTACACCGATGATGACGCAGCCAGGAGGAAAAAGAAAAGAAGGCTACAAAGCTCCGGTACACCTTCGTTATTAAAATAACTCCTCCTCTTAAAAGAGGATCGTTTCCTTCCCTCGAAAAGAAACGTGCCAACTTTAAGAGACCCGATCGAACGACGCGGAGGAGGAATCAGCGCTCGGTTCCCGGTGAACCAGTTTTCCCGGCGCGGTTCGAAACCGTTTCTTTTCGCGTTCAAAGACCAAAAAGTAGTATCGGCAAGTAATAGCGCGACGCTTTCGTTCCACGCATGCCTCTTCTACCTGCGGATGCGTCCGACCGCATCGTGGTCGCGAATTGCCTTCGGCAACCAACGCGAGTGTCACCCGGCTGCTGACACGGCTATACAGCGCGTCCCGTGTCCACTTGCCGTATCGAAAAGATAAATATATTCATCTTAGATGACATTGAAAATAAATCTTAAGTAGATAATCTGTAGTTAAAATATGAGTTCAGATGATCGTACGCATAGATCCATTTTGGGACACTCTGTACTCTGTATAGCTATACGATGGCACGAGACGCGGGAATACATAGGTACAATCGGTACCTGAGGAACTGTACATAGGATCATGACGTCGTTATTGTAGACCAACGTTAAAGCCGATCAAATATGTACTTGTTTGATTCTGTCGATATTTGATTATAGCAAAAAATCTCGTGGAGTCACGGATGAATAACGTAGAATGATTGGTCGAAAGAGGTGAACGGCTCGGATATCGGTCCATTAAAAATCTAGACTGATATTTTCGAAACTGTGTCATCGACCAGAAACGGACTGAAAGTTTTTCATTTCCAATTGATCGAAGGAGTTTACTTAAACGAAAGCGAAACGCAAAAGTTGTGACCGGCGAGGTAGAAATAGTTATTTAAAAATCACGGCCCTAGTCGTGATTCGGAGCGCAGCTGCAGGAATACCAAAGAAAACACACGGAAATAGAGAACGGCTAGAGCAGATAGAGCGCGCGAGCTGTGCTCGCGTGTCACTGATAAAGCGAGAGGAGGAAGAAGAAGCTCGCAGTCCTTTTCCAGGACCCGGGGGTGGCGTCTCGTCGAGAATCACACACGTCGCACACGAGCCCCCCGCGGCATGCACCGGTGCGTAGATTTTTCGGCGGCCTCGCACTTCCGGTCGATCGATTTTGTAACGCGACACGTGCGGCTTTCCCGACGCTGCTCCCTTTGTATACGCGTGTCCCGCACCACACGAACTTGGAAAAACACGTTGTGCGTTTTTCCGCACACGTGCGCGTCCCAGCCATGCACACACGACACTTGTCAAGCGCACCTTCGCCGCTGCGCGTTCACGCGTGCAGCCCCCTGCGGTACGGGTACAAGAGCACAGGCACAGGCACACGCACTCAACCAGACGCACGAGTCCCGTCGATATTACGTTCGGGGCCGTCTATCCGGACGCGAATCGAAAACGGCGATATGTACCGTGACGTTCCGCGGTGTCCCGACGTTGGAACGTCTAAAAGCCACCTTAATCAGCTCTTCTGCCCCCTTTCTTCGTTCGTCTCCGTTCCCCTCTTTCCCGATCGTTCACCTATAGCCGTAGCCGCGGTCGCTCGTCGCAGTTGCCTCCTTGGACCGTACCCTCTTCCGCTTCCGGTCGACTCGCGTTCCCGTTTGGCTCGAGCTCGAATTTTCACGCGCTCCTCGACGATTAAAGATCGTTTCGTTTTACTGGTCGAGGCTCATTCGCTCTCACAGTCTCACCCTTGCGTTTTCGACGTACACGCACCGTCGGATACGGAGACGTGCGTCAGGGTGGTGGCATGATTGCGACTATCCACCTCGTCGTGCGTCGCCGTCGGCGCTGCTCTCGTCGGGCATCCGACGCCGGCGTCGTGGCGCCCCGAAACATGCGCCGAGAAATTGCGATGGCCGCAATTCGACCTCCGTCTTCGGCGGGATACGCTTGACTGATCGTTGTCGCGAGGATTCTTTCGTCTGAATAATGAAAATCGTCTCCCGGTATTTACATTACGATTTGCCTCACGTTTTCAAGTTCTCTCGGATTATTCATCGTTTTATGATAAATAAAAATAGAACTTGTAACGAGATGTTCTACTGCGGAAGAGTATATTTCTTCCGCGACCATGAATGCGAATTCTAAGAAGAGTCGCGGTGTTCTAATCTACGTTCCCGATTCAATTTTTCTTTTCTGACCCAGATCTCTTCGAGGAATATAACACTGGATGTGTCATACCGGTTAGGTTCGACTATCCTCGAATCGTTGCGAAACTTTTGTAATTGAACTTCGTGCAACGTTTTCTGAAACGAAGTTTCCGGGAAGCGAATTGCCACGAAGCAGTTCAGACTGGGGGCGAAATCTTTTTCGAATGTTTTAAGTCTTTGCGAATTTCGGTCTCACTCGAATAACGCTCTTGTCGTAGAGTTTACCACTGCCAATCGTAAATGTCCCATTTGCGTGTGCATGCGGTAACACATATAGAATGGGGGTCGGTAGAACGCATCTGCATTCACGTCAATTTATGCATGTTCTTTGTACGTATTTCGAATGCAGAATAGAACATGTGTGCGTTGGTTGAGAAAATCGAGGTGTGGCCAACATTTACTGGAAAATCGAACAGCAACCGCTTCTACAATACCCTTCCTAAAATTCAATAGATTCCACTATAGACAAGGGAAATAGGTCAGTCGTGACTTTGTCCACGTTTATTCCACAATATAATAAATATTAATAAACGCCTCTTGCCTTATATGCAATCGAATAATCAAATATTGCGCAAACTTTAAATCATTTGAATTTTCTGTTCATTATTAAAGAATTAAATAGGTATATTTGATTGCAGTTTGCAAATGAGAGAACGTTAAGTTGTAACGAAATCTTTGTATAAATATTTAATTTAATTTTAATTTGAATATCAAATCCCCTCGTGCTTGCATTTCAATTATTAGTTGTTGCTAAATGTAAATCAGACAGCTTTATTTCTGACAAGATGTCAGCACGATGCAAGCAGTATTATCTCCTGTATCGACAAACAGTTAAATATCGACTGCGAACGCGTATCCACCGATGCTATATTTCCATATGATATTTTTTAAGTATGTAGGAAATTGTCCAAATTGACTTGGAAAATTTATTAAGAGGGATAAAAAAGTATCGATCCATGCTCTAAACATTTACAAAAATGCAAACCACTTAAGACTTAGAATTAAAATTCAAATATTGAAATGAAGAGATAGTTTTGTAGTAGAATCAGATTTATTTTTTGATTGATATATGATGATTGTATATCAATAGTGATAACGATAGATAATGAAATAAATAGGATTATTAAGTCATAGCTTTTCGTTGAAGTTCATTCATGTCAGATCATTTTTATAGTAGTACAGAGAGTGCTATGTCAAGTATGAGAGAGACAAGCAGACCTATGAAAAATGTACAATCATAACAAGAAAAGGAATGAAAGGAGTATGTCGTTATTTTGAAATTGCTGACGGTGTTTATTGATAAATTAAGCATTAATTGCTATGACAAACGCCAATAACATTGATTACGTTCACCGTTGACTTTAATCAATTGAGCCAGTTTTGGCTCGTCTCTTCACGAAGTCAAATCTTCCACTTGTTTTCTATCTTCATGTTTTTAATTAACGAGAGAATCCTGTTGGATGCTTATTTACTTCGTTACTGCCATTATATCAAATTGTAACGATTGTGTAAGTGAAGCAAATTCGTGTACGTATACTTTATCCTACTTTTTCATCCGTCCGATACACCCTTGCCGTTTACGTATAATTTACGAAGTATCTTAACGTAACTAGAATGTAATCGTTTAACCACCTTACCGGTTCGTTAAATGATACGTTGTCATTGACGTAACAGAATATAAATCAGACTTTATCTCGTGAACAATAAATCAAAATCGGGGGAACAACGTTGCGATTTACGTCGAAACTCTGATAAGAATGGATATCAGAACACGCAATTTCTCTCCTGCGATTCAGCATATGATTATGTAATTTCACGTATTTATCTTGTATAACGCAAAAATTCTTATGTAAATCGCGTCAGAAGCCAAAGGAAAATTTCACGATTATTATGAATGCCTCATATGATCGATTCTGTTATTAAAATTTTGTACCTGGAATCGATACGTGTTTCGAAACATTAATTAAAGTGCTTAGTAACAATGAATTTATATGAAGAATTATGATTGACGAGACAGGCTTGCTGTGGTGAAACTAACGTTGCCACGGTGTTCGATTCGCTACACCATTGGATTAATAAGACAGTGCGTAACCACGAGACACCTCGTCCGCACGCATTGGGTTTCAACTGGTAATAGAATTATTTTCCATTCCTCTAGGTGGATATTGATTTCTATAGAGTACTCAGTACCGCGTGCAATATTCGTTCGGCGAGTCCCGGGAAACTAAACAGAATGGATAAACATAAAGACGAAGAACTAAAGTAATCATTTTGCATTTCGCTTCTTTTCGATTCAGTGTACGTAGTTCGTCTGCTTTCGTCACGTGGCTGAAGTGTGCCATCGTCTGTCCTCTCTGTCTTCGTGCTTCTCTCTTCCACCGCGTCGATTAGATTGGTGAAATTAAAAGTGCTCTACGATTTTAATGACGCAAAACGTGAAACAGGAGTTTTAAATAGATTTACAGCAGACTCTCCGCTATATGAACACTCATTATGGGAACATTCTGTTACATACTATGAACACCTGTTACCTGAACGTTCCATTACATGTAGTTAAAAGTTATCTTTATACTAATTGTATTTCATTGCTTTAAATATAACTCGAATATTAATCGTTTATTGTTCAATAATTAATTCATATAATGGAGGTGCTACTGTATTTACCAACACCGGTGGAAAATCGCGAGTGTCTTTTTTTAGAGCTCTGATAAGGTGTAATCTATGCTTTAAGAAAGTTGCAAGAAAGTTTAAAATAACTGCTAAGAGACGTTTCGTCAGGCGTGCACTATATCTTTCTCTTACTTAAATCGGCCGAAGTTTTGCCTATTACGAAGGTCTCGGTCTTATCGGTCGGAAGTCGATTTAACTTTCATAAATAGCGTTCACCGGGTTAATTGGTCCATCGCATCCGGTTCGTGTTTTATTCTATCGCAATCATTGCAGAAATTCCGCAAAGTCGTTTTCTCATGACGTCGCTCTCGTTAATTTTAACACGTGACCTCTCGCGGGCTTGTCTCTTTTACGAAACTTCAAACGCGAATCGAGAAAAAAAAGCTTGATAACTTTCAGATACGAACGAAATTTGTTAGGTCTCACGCGGTAGGAGAAATAGTCGACCGTCAGATTTCTTCGAAGAAACGTACCCGGAGATACCGCGAGAGCAACAGAATTATTATAGTCGAAGTCCTGTTCAAGACGCACTCGCAATTAACGGTAATTGTGCACAGCCTAGTGCTCGTTATCGGCAAGTTCGCCGATGCCAAACGCCGTTCTTTATCTAAGTACTTCCATTCGTCACCTCTCTCTCGTTATTACCCGACGAGCGACTCGTTTAAGATTTTTCTTATCCTACGATTGACGCTTGATAGGTTGTTGCATCATGTATCAAGATGATTTATTTACATAATGTAACCGCGTGAGAATCTACGTTGCACATAAGTGTGCCGAGTCGAACGGATCGAGTTTTCGATGGAATGTAGTGATCGGTCGCGTTTCTTTTCAGAAGCACCGATACCGATACGAAAACTAATATCGCGATCGATGCCATGGATCTGGTCAATATCACGTTCCGTTCTCTCGAACTGAGGGAGGCCAGACCGCAGGAAAGTAATTTCTTCGATTTGGAGAAACAAAATGTTGCGATAGAGAGGGACGAAGCTGAGAAACAGTCCAGGAGGGCAAGGCACAGCCTGGGCGAGATCAAATCGTCCAGCAAAGAGGAGACGAAGAAACTGAAGACGATCAATTTGGACGAAGTTTCGTGGCACGATACAGCAGACAATTGTTGGGTCGTGATACACGATTTCGTTTACGACGTGACGGATTTCGTGGAGAGCCATCCTGGTGGATCGGACGTGATCCTGGAATATGCTGGCAGGGACGCGACTTTGCCATTCATCGGCACCGGGCACTCGTCCATGGCCAGAGCGGGTTTGGACAGATATCTGATCGGCGAGCTTCCGCGGGAGGAAAGGATCTTTCGTGTGTCGAATGGCATAAGAATTTCCGAATTTTAAGTTTGTCACGTGACAAATGTGCCTTTCGAGTGACTGTAAATTAGTGTAAAAGATCGATGAGAGCTTTGAAGTGGACCTCGCAGGTGTTATCTATTCTCGAATGGAAAGTGTGCAAAGTTTATGGTCGAGAATCTTTAGATTCATAACTTATATAACGAGGATTACGAAATCGAGGCTTCTTTATAATAGTTCAATCTAATCACGGTACGAACCGTGTTATCCTGCCGTCCCTTTACACAACATGAATATATTAACTGTATTACAAGTATTTTTTATGATAGTTTAATGGTAGTAGTTCTGGGATAGTTTTGCATAAACAAAAAGAGGAAAGTTTTATAAATCCTAATATTTCTGTGACAAGAGTACCACAATTATTCTATTGATTTTATGCATGCATAGGGAAATCGAGTGTGCAAAGTATAAAATTATATGGAATTTCAAAAGACGTGTAAAATGCATTGTTAATGATTTATGCATGAAAGCGACAGTCTAGCCATAATAACTGTTTCATATTTTATACGCTGACTGTTATACTCCAAACTCGATTAATATAATCGAAGCATCAATTTGTACTCTATAGACTGGTTGACGACAAGATATCGTGTATTATGTATCTCACGTTTTAATGAGACAAAAATAGGAAACCCCGATAACATTGTAAGAGAATTTACTTCTAAAAGTGGTCGTCTTATCTTAAACTGTAAATCGAAACATGTGTGGAATATAAATTACATTGAAGATGCGAAAGGAACACTCGTAATTTGATACCTTGCAAAGTTTGCTAAAAAACATCACGTCTTTGCTGACTCTAGAATTGGGACTGTTCGAGATTCGTTCCACCAACGGTACATGTAATTCCTGACGTTCCATACCCCATCCAAATAATAATAATAATGAATTAACTATTAATTATTATCATTCCACCGACGAAGCTGACCCAATACCGACCAGCGCATTTAATTAATAAAACAAGCGGCGTACCACCGAGCGGGAACGCACGATTCATGCTTAATTATCTTTAGCAATGATCTTTATTTGCGATACTGCGGACGATAACGAGGGCTTTTAATTGTCCTAACTCTGTCCTCCTCTGGTTCGTTCCTTCCTCCTCGATCTGCTTCATTCGATGCGGAATCTCTTGCTCGCTGGAACAATGGCACGCGCGGACAGTCGCGTGCCGCGAGGGAAAATTAATTTTAATAAGGCCCGCGTAATAATGCATATTCCCGGTATATACATAAATTCATATCATAGTTCGTTCGTGCACTAATGAAAACGTTAGCCCTCTGAATATATCAGAGATTATGCGAAACACCGTCCACAAATTTCTAGGAATACATTAATCCTTTATTGTAGCAGAATTAATTTTCTTGAAACGAGAAATATTCCCGAATTATTACTTTTTTTTCTTTACGTATATTACAGGGCTTTTTAGTTACAAAAACTACTGTGTTTGATTACTTCAATCAAAAGTTTCTTGCCATAATAAGTTAGAGCGGAGCAGGTGAACGTGTAACGGCTCAAGGAGCGTCGGCCTAATTGTATGCACGTAGCTCGCGGTAAAACCGCGGCGTCTGGGTTATTGCGAGAGATGTTTCATTCTTTAATTAGACGCCGTGAAATTAGATACGTTCGGCGTGTCTGCGGTCGCTGGTCCGAGGTATTTAAGTCACGCCTTCGTGATCATTTTACATTACGTACATCGTTCCATGTGCGGATCTCTCTTTGCATTCGTTTCGTAACGGCGACAAGTTGCAATGGCTTTCCTTGTCGTTTAAGTTTTAACGTGAACGTTTAAGACTTATTGGAACAAGTAAGAAGAGGGAATATATATATAAAAAAAAATATAGTTGTAAAGGTTGAGAGTCAAAGAATTGAAGGAGCTGATTAAGTAGAATTGATGGAGCAGAAGATGAAGACACTTTATGTCATAACTATGAAACCAATGAAAGATTTCCATTGTTCTATACATATTACTGAATATGTGGCACATTGAAATTTTATATTTATATGTAAGATAATTTTCATTGGCTTTATAGTTACAACGTAACTTAGTTACGTTTTACACCGGTACATTATATTTTTTGGTCCTCTAAACATTCATAATATACACAACATACAATACATAGCGGTTCAGTTTTTGTTTTATTTCCATATTTTAATACGATATTACCGACAGAATGGTATCGTGAGTAATTAGTTTCTCGTTACCCACGAACTGCTGCATTGTTAAACCTGTTTCTCCTGTATGTTTCGTTTTATCTCGGTTATTTATAATGCTTAGATAGAAGACAGGTCAACATTCACGTACGGAAATAAATAAGATCACACCGTGATGAGAAAAATATTTTCCATGATGAAATAACGTTGCTACGAGATTATCACTGTAGATACTTATTTTCCTCTTACTTTTTTAATTTACAACGCTAATCGTTTAAGTAATTCTGTATGGAAACATTTATCCATCGTGACGTTTCACTTCCGTTCACATCCCCTTGCAGTTGCGAGGTTCTTAACAAAACTGACCCTTGTTAGAAAAAAGTTAGATTATGATTTACGATGTATAAGCTCTTTAATTACATAAATTGTGAAAATGTGTGTGTAAATGATAAAAAAATGAAATCTATAGAAGACAAGAATTTACGATACCGGATTACTTTTTTCTCAAAAAGGACAAAATTTAGAAGCACCGTTTGTTAAGAATCCCTGCAATCGTTTTCACCTTTAGTTACACATTAACATTGAAAACGCACTGTTAAATACAACTGCACTCTAGATCGTTCCGTTCGTTTCCGTCGAATCAGAACGTACTGCTTCGACGATAAGATTTCCTCTGTGCAACATTGAGACAAAGATAGGCGATTCGGTAAAAAATGAAATGAACTTTCTGATGTACGAACAAAACAGGAAACTAGATAAAGTAATTTAACAGAACGTCGATACAGGCGTTGAGAAAACACTTGGATCGATGGAAAAACCATTTGATCTCGATTTCACACACGCTGATACATTGTGATCATATTAAATGATCGAAATGATCGACACGAATCAACAGCGTTCGTGCGTCGAAAGAACCTATGCATTTTTAGAAGTTTCGCGCTCTTTGGCAGTCCTGGGTTCCATCCCTCTGCGGTTATTTTTCGGTGGAAGCCACGATGCTTCGTTAAGGTATCGTCGCTTACATTTATTATCGCTCGAACGATAGACTGTGTGCGCTTAGACGTACATACATACATGTAACATCTGAAATTATGTGTTGTTCCTGCCACGTCGCGAGTCAGTGACTGACGCACAGAACAAATTAACCCTATACATATAATGTTCGTAAAGTATTTCATTCCGTACGATCGCGTCGTAATTAATCAATGCTAATAAGAGCAACTGTTCTTCACGCCTCCCCCTCTGGTCTCGTTAGTGTCTCTCCAGTCTGAAGAGTATCGAGAACAGAGGGAAACAACTCGAAAGAGGATTAAACTGTGCATTCGCAGTTGATACAGTAGCACGCGGAAATTTGAACGTTTACTAGGTTTGGAGAAGCACCACCAATTCTAATCTACACGATCGTTTCTCTTTTTTACAACATCAAACTTTCCGTCTCGTTTCGACTCGTCCGGGGACAGTCGCTTACGTTTGCCACGAATTTGAACGTATTAAGGCATGTATCCGCATCCGTTTATATCATTATGAACGGGCAAACGTCGCTTCATTGGATACCAAACGTTCGTGAGCAGAGTACGAATGGTACGTATGCAACGATGAGATAATGCGAGATATAACACGGGCGGATACTCACCTTCATAATGGCGCATACGTTTATTATTTTGCAACATAATTTCCATAACTACAGAACAGTGTTATTATAATTTCGTTATCATTTCGCCGGTATTAATTTTACAGCGCGATTATTCGCGATTCGATGCCGGAAGCGTGAATTATTAATCCCCGGAGCGGTGCGCGAATTCGAGACGCGTGAAAAACACATTATCTCCTCCGTGCACGTGTAAGTGTATACTCGCTGTTTGCGGGTCATAATCGATCGGGTAAACAGCGTGGGTTGTTAGGAATATTGGAAGTATTATTCGGTGGAGTTTCCGAATCGGAACCTACATCGTCCTACGTACGGAGGTTCACGAGTCGTTATCAACTTACGTGTAAATTTTGTAGCAAACCGATTGTGCAGTAGATCTGCTAAATGCGTGTATCCTTCTACAGTGTTCGTGATTTTAATTGAAAGTCGAATTTTCGTAAAAACAAACGAGATCAGAGACTTTGTTTTATACATTCTCGATATTCTTGAGATTGCCTTTAAAGCACGTTTAACACCCGACGTAAAACGCTAATTGTGGAAACCTGGGATCGCGCAACAGCTCGAGTATACATTAGATCCTCGCGAAACGATGACAGTTATTATTATGTACAATAATGAGTAACGTTTTCATGAGTCCTCAACGAATATCGTGCGTCTGCCTCGGTTCCATTAAACGTACTTACGATCCACGGGAATGCCGTCATTAAACTTTTTAACGAGCTCCGGAAAATTATCGCGATCTTCTGAAACGAATTGAAAACGGCTACAGAAACCTCAGGGTAGAAATACTGAGTCGAGTTTTGCTTCAGAATAAATCGAGACCGTCCGCTAAAAAATAATTTCTCTAAAGAGAATTTGAGTATTGAAAGTTCGAAGCATATTAATATTTGACGGCTGCATCCCGTACCATGTCAGATATTTACAATTATGGTCGTATCGGGGCAGAACATGGAAGTGTTTAAGACTCGACAGACACAAGAGTATCCTTGGCTCCTTAAATTACGCTGACTCGGAATCAGAACGCCGTTCTACACAGGTGCCATTAAACGTGTTCGCGACACCTTCTCTCGTATTTCCTTTTTCTCACTTTACAACAGCGATTTGTTACATGCTACTTTCTGCTTTGTATGTCGTTAGGACAGGCTAAAATTCGTAATTAAACGAATACTAAATATTACTTAATTACTGTGTCTTCCTATCCGTCTAATTACAGCACGTTGAGTGGCTCGATCAATCTGTTCGTTATTTATCATTAACTCACCACGATTAAATAACGAAGACAATTAGTAGTGACGACGAGTCTCGTGTCGTTAAACGCGTCGAAGCAATCCGCGCAGAACAAATTGACACCTCGATCTTTTTAACTGATATTCCTACGTACAGTCAGGGTCGAATGTACGTTTGCAAAAGCAAAATTCATTGAATATTTATGCAATTTTCTTTCGTAAATTACACGTAATTATGTTTTGTATGTGATTTCACGTACCCTTATATCTTAAGCTTTTGAGACACTTAGTGGACACATTTAATGGATGAATCTCATGCCTCGCTTCGCAATGTATAGCTGTAGTTGTCAGACACAGA
Source organism: Ceratina calcarata (assembly GCF_001652005.2). Classification (NCBI taxonomy): domain Eukaryota; kingdom Metazoa; phylum Arthropoda; class Insecta; order Hymenoptera; family Apidae; genus Ceratina; species Ceratina calcarata. The sequence goes on from NW_017152138.1 coordinate 1,615,105, forward strand.
AAAGGTCCTATGCAATTTCCTCCACACTCCACTCGTTAAGAAATATTTCATGATGGACGAAATGATTAATCGATTACTCTTGAAGTATTCGACGTAGAAAAAAATTGTATGCGACAATGCATTCAATTAATAAACTTAAGAGTAAAACTAAAATAAAATTTTCGCTTCGAATTGCGCCTGGGCAATTAACATCCTTGCCACTAATCAGTGTGTCAACATTTATCAACGCGCTCATCGACGATGTGCTTGAATTTAGTATGGCGTACGATTAACATTTACTTCGACGACATTTGTTTCACTATCTTAAGCACGCGGAATCGTGTTTCAAATTTTACGATTACGTAACGATTTTACACTTACACGTATTATATATACAACAATAAAGAACGAAGTGTCTCTCTACTAGCTATAGAAATTTATAATCTCTGGTATTTCTTTGCTTGTTAAACACACACATAGTACATCCTTAACTCGATGCGACAGTTAATTTACGATATATTCGTAGACGTGTTAAATGTTCCATTGAAAGAAACGTAATTTACGAAAAGATGAAAGTTATACGCTCTTCGATGAAGCGAAGAAGAAGCGTTTCCAAGAAATATTAGAAATCTTTGGAAAATTACCTAAACGATCTTTTATATTAGTTTTGTAGAACACAGTAGAACACAGTATTTGATTTGATCAAAGTATACCCGAAAAGATTTCATTGAATCGCGATGAACATGTAAATCCGCTCTCTCAGAGCTCGTTCTTAAAATATGTGTCATTAACGCGTAAAGATTTAAAAGTATCGCGATTACGAAGATTGAGATGAATCCAGCATCAGGCTTGCTCTTCTATTCCAAAGTCTATTTAAAAGCGATCTGTTCTAAATACTGAACGCGAACTTAAGAACTCATTTGGATAAACAATTCGACGCGACGCGTCGATCGATGCGGAAAATCGTGTCTGCGTTACGTTTCTGTACAAATCTTGATACGCGGAAATCAAGATACGTGTATTATGTACAGACATAAAAATGGTAGAAAAAATAGAACCTCTATCATCACTGAACAGCAGTAGAAAACCAAAAGATTAAAACGCTACCAGTCTGCAAAATTAGGCCTGCGCCAGATCATTATACGTATTCAGAACCCACTGCGTCATCCTTTTTTTTTTTAGTTTCTAATTAAATCTATACTTCTTAGGTACATTTCGTTTCTACGTACGTAAATAGTCTCAAAATCATAAAAAAAAATACATAAGAAAAATTAGAACCAGTGAAACGTGTTTGTTTTTATGTTTCGTTAGGCGTACAGAGAACCTGGTCCAGCCAGGGAGGATGAAGGCAATGCGAAATATCCATTTTACGGCTTGCTCAAGCAAACTGAAATGAAACGTTGAGAATGCGTCTTGCTTATATTAGATCCGTTCTGATCTAATAAAAATCAAATTACGTAGTTCTGAAGCTGTACGTTATTACTAGACTGCGGATTATGTAAATTAAAGCTCTCACGATGTCAATTTGAAAAACGAAATTTATCTCGAGATTTCTTCTTACCCTCCGAAAATAATAATGTGTACTTAGTACTTGTAATTCATTTTCTTACACATTACATAAATTCCAGATGTCTGTTTCATATCGAATTTTTCAGCAAATGCATGAAATCTGCAGTCTAGTAATTACTTACGATTCGCGAGTAACAAATCGAGTCATTCGTTACACTGAGCCCAGGAATTATCCCGTTGAATAAAAATAACGTTCGAACGACAGAACAGTTCGTGACAGTATATCTCTGCTCGAAGAAAGGATTCATGCGAGCAACGTCGAACTTCGAATGTCCACCGGGATATTCATTTGAAGAGAGGCTCGAAATAAGAATTCCGAAGGAACTGATTTCATCAAAAGAGGGTCACGATTCGCGAGGAACGTCGAAAGTTACCCGCGTGTTTTTAGCATTTTCATCCGCTCGGAAAACGTCGAAGTCTTCGCGGTCACGCGAAACTTTCCCTCTGGCCCGAAGTACGCAGCCAGGGCCGGGTGGATCGAACGTGCTCGGAAAACTTGGACGAAACCTCCGACGACTTTTGCGCGTCAGACAATTTCCAAAGTAGCTACCGAGCTATCGTAGCCCTGAAAAAAAATTTTCCTCGAACTTTCGAAATCCTTACCAGTGAATCGTCGTGCAATTCGTTTTTTCTCTCCGTGGGAAAGTTACACTTAATTATCGGTTCGTCCGTAAAGTTTCGCCCTCCTAATTGTGCTCCCGAGGAGGAGGAAAGTTTCGTGGGAGAGGGAGTGGGACGAGTGCTGAGAGGAAGGGACGAAAATCGATTACGTTATATCAAAGTCGCGGAAGATTTGTCGCGTGGAACTGTCGTCGGGCTTCATTGCGTCCACAATGAGATTTCTTCTTCCCGAACGGTCATGGAAAGGCTCTCACGACGTCCTCTCAAGTATGACGATTTACTTCGGAAAAATCCACGGAATTCTCCCTCTCCGTCCACCTTCTGTTTCGTTCCCCTTAGATTCCTCTTTACATCAGGCTGCATCCGGCGTTTTCAAACGCGGACAGCAGTGCAGTCGTTTCCATACAGAACGCACCGTCGTCGTACATTGTGGCGATTCTCTGCTGCTGAACACGGCTAGCGCTTTGTGATCTGAAATATCACATAGTAAAAAGATAATTCTCAACCGAGAATGAAACTGTTTAATTACAGTTTCATTAACAAACTTTAGAGATGTTCTCAATGTACAAGAATTCAATTTGATGAAATACTTAAGAATTTATTGTATTACAGCAACAATATTCGACGAGTTTGTCCGGATTAATAGATAAGTACAAGGAGATGCAGAATTTTATCAGTAGTTTTCAGAATGTCGGTTAGCGTGAAAGATAATTGAATAAGTTTCGAACCGAGAGGTACGAACTGAAGGAGATAGTATTATACTATTATAACTTGCAACCCGTGTTGATAGTTTAACTTCAGATTAACCTGTTACAACGCTACGATTTAGTTATTTTTCAACTTTTTCGATAGAAGAAGTTGTAGGATTAATAAGGAATGAAAAACGAAATGTGCTATTTTTCAATTAGTTCATGGAAAAACTGACCTGGGAGGCATGGAGTCACGCGTTCTTTGATGCATCCTGACTTGCTGCTCCCTGGACGCTTGCTGATTCGAGAGGTAATTATTATCGCGTAAGACGTCTCCTTGGTGATTATGACGATAATGACCAGCGCTCGGCCTCTCGCTGCTTTGAGACAGCGACAACTGTGCCAGATGCTCTCGCAGCTCTGGTTGACTGGCCAGCATCTCGCGACGTGTTTGCACATTCAACATCGCGGGCGTAGTCGTGCTAGTGTCTGACCACGGCGGAGGTGGCGTGTGCGATCGAGTAATCATTGCGTACTTGGCGTGACACAGATATTCCTCGTAAGTCGGCGGTAAACCAGACTGAAGTCAAACAATGAACAAGTAAAACAAACGTTACTAAGGAATTTCCAATTCTTAACATTTCAAATAAAATCTTTTAGAAGGTGGAGTATAAGTTTGGTCCCTGTTTTTCTTTTATATCTGAAATTAATGGTATCAGGTATTTGTCGCTCATTCATTTTCTGATCCGAAATATTATCAATTTCTTTTAGAGTATCAATACATCTTCTGTTGCGATATTAATCTTTGTACGTTTCAAATTTCCCACTTGTTTATCGATAGGTATTATTCTCGTTAACGAGAATTTGGCATTAATTGTTTTACTCTGTTGCGGTAGATATCCATCTTGTGGGGTGGGTGGAGATTGCATCGAAACACAGGGCGGAACGCAATCGAGAACAGTGCTATAATACGTTTATAGCTCGGTGAAAATCGAAGAACTTTCGTTAGATTCCAGTTACGCGTAGTCATTGGTAGAAGTTCGAAATCTGTTTGCAACGAAGCTCTGAGAACTTAATTAATTTTCATTAACGAGAAAAGCTCAGGGAACTGCGTTCTCTGAAACGCCAATAAGATTTATGAACACACTTTCTTCGTATTATTTATTATCTTCTTAAAAGCTGATCGAATACGTGTCGTTCTTCGTTCGGAAAAATTAAAAAATCAAGGCCAGTCATTTCAAAACATTGTCGAGTAGACAGAGGATGTTAAACTCAATCTGATCAGATAGAGCGGCGTGACAGCCGATAAAACTCAGCGAAACTCCAAGTGTCCCGGTGTCGTTACCGGGACTTTGAAGTGGGTCAACACCGGTGGTGGTGGAACTATGCTTTTCGCAATGGGTGACCGCGAGACGTGGTACGAAAATTTATATGACGCCCGGGCGCCGCCGAAACTCTATTTCAAAATCCGCATGGCTCCCGAGCAAGAAGTATCTCTTCAAGGGATCGTATTTTCCGTTGTTTTCGACCCTCGTTGTACCATTTTGTTTTAAATCAAGGATATTCCCGACGGTCACAAGAGTCTCCCTTGCTCTTTTCTCATGTTAACTACGTCTAGGGATCCGAGGAGGTTGATTATTCGCATAATCGAATATTCAGCAAACGGGGACTCGAGTCAACGGTTTTGAATATTCAAGCATTAATTTTCCTGTCACCGGATTATACATACATACGTATATATACCCCGTGCGGAAATACTCCCGCGCCTTTCTCATCAAAAATTCAAGTTCGATAAAATGCCCGAAACGATAAACCGCAGCCTCGTTCTACTTTTGAATATTCTTCGTCCATAGATGACTGCGAAAGTGGAATGGATCGGTGGATCATATAAAAGGAAAAAATTTTCTCGTAATTATCGAAGAATTAGAACGGTTTCGCCGTCATCGATTGTACGGATTGCACCGGTCTGCGGTTGTTTTAATTCCGTATATCGGAATCCTGGATGTGTAAAAAATTTTTCCTCTGAATCCTTGACCTTCTCGCCACAATTGAACGTCGCGATCAATTTCAAATATTGAAATTTCGACAATCACACGAACTTCATTGACGGTCAATTAAACGTAACGATTTCTTTTGAAGTGAAATTTCCAGCTTCTCTCTACTGCTGCCATTAATTAGTAGCCGAAGCAATTAGTCAGGTCGTGTACAGGTAACCCACGCTGCCGTGGCACGCGAATAGTTGACCGGGATCCGGTGTCTAACAAGTCGTACGTATCTACGAGCGATGGACGTTTGCTACCACGGGATTGCTATCCTATCTGCTGTCTGACTAGGACGGACCATTACTACTTAGCAGTTAAATCCTCATCGTTGCTCTCGGAACGGTGAATGGCTTCTAATTTCGCCACGCTGTCGATACAATACCTCTCCCTGGTACACGTTAAGTACCAATCAATCTGGTATAACCTGCCGCCATGAACTTTTATAGTGGCACAAGCGGTATTGTGATTTTTTATGGAGAACCGAACGCTATTCGACAGAGTAATAAAATTTTATTATAGGCGTATAAAGAGTGAGCCAGTAGCGTAATCGAGGTCAGTTGACTAATATACTGCCAGATGTGTTTGTCCGAGTTGATCGGAAAGGTTACCTATCGTTTTCGTCTGTTATCCCGTTTGAAAATCTATTTCCGACGGAAAGGCTAGGTAATAATAATCCTTTACCTGCCACGTTTTCGAAATGGCCACGTCGTAGGTGGGCGGCGGCGATACCATCGAAGGAATGGCATAAACCGGTTGCGATCTACTTTGAGTGTTTAATTGACTATTTCCGGTTTCGTTAGCGCTCGCGTTCGGCGTGTCTGGTATGGTCGCGTACAACGCCTCCGGTATAACGTTCTCACGAATACCACCACCAACTATGCACGAGCCGCAATCTGTAACAGAAGTCCAGTGCAAATTAAATTACAAAACAATTTGATCTTCATCTAATTGAATTGCGGCTAAAATTAATTACGGAACTTAGGAACGGTTCAGAATGTTCAACCGTAATATACTGCGTCCATCATAACGACTGAATAAGATAGTCGGGTTGATTCCCAGATATTTAGTACCAAATAGAATCAAGGAGAAATTCCACATATAAAAATTCATATTACCGTTAAATGAATGCATCCTTGCATTCTAATAAATTAGAATCTATTTCTATCATACTTTATAACAAAATCAGTAATCAATGGATAATTTTAAAAGATATTTCTTATTAATTCACTCTGTACAAGCAAGAATATGTATCATATGCAGGAAATAATAATTTTCATAAGAATAGCAGATTATAAATGATTAAGTTCAAATTTTGGCTGACCTATGTAAGTATAATGGGACTCCGCTCTGTCGGCGCTTCTCGTTCGTCTCGAGTGATTTAATCGCTTCTCGTGTTTGCTGCTCTTGCTGACCGGTCTTGCTTGTTCGGCCACCGAACTACTGCTCCCAGTTTCGAAACTTCTGCTCTTGGACGCGCGAGCATCCTCCTGTAAATGCTGTTTCTTAGCCGGTCGGCCATCCGGCTTGGCGCTCTTCGATTTCGGTATCCTACTCGTCAACTTCCTCGAAGACAACGCGCCGTTTCGCAATTTTGGCAAGTCGACCACGACTCCGCAGCCGCAGAGCGCGTTTTCATTAGGCATTCTGCGAAACAGTTAAAATTCACTTAGAAAATTAATTATAAATGATATTAATGTGGTTGGGATGAATATCTCTTGATCAGGTGTACACAAGATTTAATAATCAGATGTACATATAACCGTGCCTGAAGTGAAACTTTTAATTACATTTAGAATTTTAATTATGATTATAAAATACGAATTGGCACGGTGCGTATGATTCGAAATAGAAGATCGTCGATTGTACGACCTCGCCTACGTATCATCTCGCATTCAACTTTAATTTAGTTATCATTTCATTTATTAATACGTGAACAATAATCGTGGAATATAACGGAAGCATGCATCTTGTGTACAGGTAACCCACGCTGCCGTGGCACGCGAATAGTTGACCGGGATCCGGTGTCTAACAAGTCGTACGTATCTACGAGCGATGGACGTTTGCTACCACGGGATTGCTATCCTATCTGCTGTCTGACTAGGACGGACCATTACTACTTAGCAGTTAAATCCTCATCGTTGCTCTCGGAACGGTGAATGGCTTCTAATTTCGCCACGCTGTCGATACAATACCTCTCCCTGGTACACGTTAAGTACCAATCAATCTGGTATAACCTGCCGCCATGAACTTTTATAGTGGCACAAGCGGTATTGTGATTTTTTATGGAGAACCGAACGCTATTCGACAGAGTAATAAAATTTTATTATAGGCGTATAAAGAGTGAGCCAGTAGCGTAATCGAGGTCAGTTGACTAATATACTGCCAGATGTGTTTGTCCGAGTTGATCGGAAAGGTTACCTATCGTTTTCGTCTGTTATCCCGTTTGAAAATCTATTTCCGACGGAAAGGCTAGGTAATAATAATCCTTTACCTGCCACGTTTTCGAAATGGCCACGTCGTAGGTGGGCGGCGGCGATACCATCGAAGGAATGGCATAAACCGGTTGCGATCTACTTTGAGTGTTTAATTGACTATTTCCGGTTTCGTTAGCGCTCGCGTTCGGCGTGTCTGGTATGGTCGCGTACAACGCCTCCGGTATAACGTTCTCACGAATACCACCACCAACTATGCACGAGCCGCAATCTGTAACAGAAGTCCAGTGCAAATTAAATTACAAAACAATTTGATCTTCATCTAATTGAATTGCGGCTAAAATTAATTACGGAACTTAGGAACGGTTCAGAATGTTCAACCGTAATATACTGCGTCCATCATAACGACTGAATAAGATAGTCGGGTTGATTCCCAGATATTTAGTACCAAATAGAATCAAGGAGAAATTCCACATATAAAAATTCATATTACCGTTAAATGAATGCATCCTTGCATTCTAATAAATTAGAATCTATTTCTATCATACTTTATAACAAAATCAGTAATCAATGGATAATTTTAAAAGATATTTCTTATTAATTCACTCTGTACAAGCAAGAATACGTATGATATGCAGGAAATAATAATTTTCATAAGAATAGCAGATTATAAATGATTAAGTTCAAATTTTGGCTGACCTATGTAAGTATAATGGGACTCCGCTCTGTCGGCGCTTCTCGTTCGTCTCGAGTGATTTAATCGCTTCTCGTGTTTGCTGCTCTTGCTGACCGGTCTTGCTTGTTCGGCCACCGAACTACTGCTCCCAGTTTCGAAACTTCTGCTCTTGGACGCGCGAGCATCCTCCTGTAAATGCTGTTTCTTAGCCGGTCGGCCATCCGGCTTGGCGCTCTTCGATTTCGGTATCCTACTCGTCAACTTCCTCGAAGACAACGCGCCGTTTCGCAATTTTGGCAAGTCGACCACGACTCCGCAGCCGCAGAGCGCGTTTTCATTAGGCATTCTGCGAAACAGTTAAAATTCACTTAGAAAATTAATTATAAATGATATTAATGTGGTTGGGATGAATATCTCTTGATCAGGTGTACACAAGATTTAATAATCAGATGTACGTATGACCGTGCCTGAAGTGAAACTTTTAATTACATTTAGAATTTTAATTATGATTATAAAATACGAATTGGCACGGTGCGTATGATTCGAAATAGAAGATCGTCGATTGTACGACCTCGCCTACGTATCATCTCGCATTCAACTTTAATTTAGTTATCATTTCATTTATTAATACGTGAACAATAATCGTGGAATATAACGGAAGCATGCATCTAAAATTGAAGCATGCCTGCACCAAAATCTCTGGCGGAGAAATTATCGGCTGTGTGTACGAAACCACGAACGATTTGAGGGAATCGAGCCAAACTAAATGGTATTTCCTCTAAAACGGTGATATCGTTCAACGAATGCCTGACATCCACACTCTCGGCGGGTAACGCCGCTCGATAATCGGTCGAAATAACATTTCGTGGAATCGCGTTATCCGAGCCTACGCAGCACGCTGGGTACCATTAATATCGTAACCCGTAATGGCCACTAATTAGGATCACATTGTAAACCATTTGGTCGGCCGACGCCAGATGTTCGACGTTCTATTAGGCAAACTCATTAGGTTCTAGAGCGTCTTGCCTTTGATGTAATTATTCGACTGGTAGACGATGGTAAACCACTAAACGATATTGCAGAATTATTTCTCGTCTGTAATAACCTTTTATAAAAAAGCAAGTTGAATACACGATCGTTTATACATGTGTACAATGGGAAGCAAACAATTTTTTCGAGAATACAATTACAATTGTGCAGACCTGCAGTTACAATAGGTTGGTACTCGGTGAAAATAAAAATGTTTTTTCCAGGAATCACTTTTATACACATTTGCATTTACTGCGATTATTCGAGAATGGTTGTCTATATTCTGTCACTTTCAATCACATATTCATGCTACGCTCAGATCGAAATCCCATCACAAAACTTCCCGGATTTCAATTTTTGTTTTCGGTTTTCCATTCAGTTTCACATTTACATCGATCAATATGTTTCGATTCATTCATCCTACATTCACAGGCTGAAAATTCTCGACTTTTTCCATATTATATATAATCTTGAAGTATAAGCATTAATATACGAACGAATCAATCCTATTTGGAATCATATTTCTGTGACATATCGCAGAGGCACGAATACGATTCTCGAGATTTTCTCGAAAGTCGAAATGAACTCCTTGTGTTACAAGCTCGATCCGATTCGAAGTTTCGCGGATGAAGCGGTGAATCAATAATATAATCAATCTCCATGGAACGTTAGTTATTCGATTTGTGGAAGCGAGCCTCATTAAGCTCACGAGACAGCTTCGCGACGTTTTACTTGCACAGCACGGGCTTTAATGCAAAGAGACTTAAAGCCATGATTTAATCGTAATCTGAAGGAAAAAGGAGTCGTTTTTATGTCTGTCCTCGGCTTTGTCAGCGTCTCGCCTCAGAACAATGGTTCCGATCCTCCTACAATGCTTTGGGCCTTCGACCCCTTTTCCGTTAATTTGTCTTTGAACGACAGACCCGGCGACGCGCCAGTGTCGAAGCGTTATCACGAGTTCTCCAGGCCTCTGTGAAATATTCTGAAGTTCTAAACGAAACGAGTCGGCCAGAAATTTCGCGAGCCCTTTGTCGTTCCCACCCCGACCTCCAACAGTCCAGAACGACATTAGATACTCTGAAAATTCTGAGAGGGAAGCCTTTCTCCTCCTCCTTTTTGCCGTGAATTTCGCTTCGTTTCTGGTTTTGAGCAGCCACTCGTCAGGGGAAAATGTCTCGATTGCCACGCGACATCGATAACATCCCTCGCTCTTGGCAAGATCCAATTTTCAGGTCGTCGTCGATTCGAAAGGGATACACCTCTTTTCCGGATCCTTGTACACGTTTTTTGTCCCCTTCCCCCGAAAGGTTCGAAGGGTGCTACAACAGGCCACCCTGGCTTCAGGCCTCTTGTCTCTTGCCCCATTTCCCCGGAGAAATGGATTTCAAACTTGTTTACGGAATACATTCTCGGCTTTCAAAGTTATTTAACTGACAAATTTTTACTAAGTTATTACTATATCGCCTTTTCATTTTTTTCCAATACTTTATGCCAATTTTTCATCCAGGATTCTTCTCAATAGAAATTTTATATTAAATATCGACTGGTTTTACTATATTAACGAAGTTTCACGAAGGCGAGCTAGTTCCCAGTTGAACTTTGTTGTATACTCTGTTTTATATTCATAACTCGCTTAAAAATTTTGAGTTAATTTCAGATAATGAAGAAATATTGCTTTAAATATGATTAAACTAGATCAAAATATAAACTCGTCGATCGTACAATTACTCCAAAAGGTTATTGTTCTTTAAATTATGAACGTACCAATGAAAAATAATTTTAATTCGGTGCATACGTTCCTTATGTGNCTATAGAAATACAAAATAAATAGATTATAAATGTGAAACAGAGTGCATTCTTCTAGTTAATCTATTGAGCGTATTTTTAACAATGTTCTTTTTGTATTATGTTCAGTTTTAATTAGCGCGTCTAATTAATAACGTTATACCCGGGGCTGGTATAAATTCAACTTTCTGCGCGCTGGCTGTAGCTAACACGATCGCAATTAGCTTGTATTGTCAATCGCATCATGTTTCGCGGCTACGAAACATTGGGAAATTAGGATTACATAATTGGAATCGCGTGCGGTACTACATATAATATTGCAGTGCGAAATTGCAGCAGCAGTTAAATTGCAGTATTTTGTTTCGACTAAAATGAAGTAATCACGGTTGAAAAGAAAATTTAATCAGTATTTGACCAACTTATTTCATTAAATATGCTGAAGGCTCTCTCTTGGAAGCAATTTCATCGACGAATATGAAAAATAAATCTGCTGTAAAAACAGAGAAAAATACGTCAAAGACCGAGCGCCTATGCTTATGTTAAAACGAAGTAGTCGAAATATCCGTCTGTTTCAATTAAAAGTAATTCTCTCCAGGATGGAATCGGTGAAATGTCTATGTCATGATATAATCTCGGGTGGACCCGTCATATCGAAGATGAGGAGAAATCGTTGCACGGAAATTAAATTACGTGGACCAGCGTTGCTGGACGAGCTCCCAGGGGCCCGTTAGTGAAGTTTCGAGAACGAATAGCGTACATACAACTGTTATTATTCAGAACCCATTATTATTCATCCGCACTTCGCTACGCTTCCGGTTGCCACTGTTTCCGCCGTTCCCCGTAAATTAACTAACGACCAGACTAAAACCAATTTATTTGTTTTTGATCGTTCCGGAAAAAGACATGAACGCTCCTTAAAGTGGTTCTATTAAAATTCTGAAGTCGAGTTAATTTTATTTCACGATACTTGAACAAATATAATAATTTCAATGGACAATGAATATCCTTTAAAGCAGTAATTGTTAACATTCTCTGAAGAAGCTTCAGTAATTCTGTCACGTACATGTTTTTCTTCATATCGTTTCACTTTCTTAGTTGTAAGAAGTTAATTGCTGTTACGTCGGAGTTTAATCATACGAATAATTTCTAAACGCCAATGAGAGATTAGTACGTAGCTGTCGAGCAGCTCGGGAAGCAGTTATACGTCAAAAGACTAATTAATTATCGAGCTTAATGACTTAGTTCTATCGTCGACGCTTTCGTGAAGGAATTGTTAGGATTGAGGATCGAACGACACGGTTGATTAGAGTTCGTAAGATAAGCAATTTATTAATGTGATAAACAGCGCTCTCGCCCTTCGGAGCCAAGAAGCGAAGAAGCGTCGCAGGGATCGCTTCCGGTGCGACTACGGCAGGCCTCGAAGCATCGAAACTCCGTGTAATTACGCGACTAACTAATGGTCGAATTTAATTAGGAACCGCCTCAGGTCTGTTCGTTATATCGTCTCAGGTGAACTAGCGATCTCTCGCTCTCCATGCTCTACAATTTCTTTTTCCTCTCGTGCTTCGTTCCATTCGCCGGCTTTATTAATCCGAAAATCGACGCACCCGTTATTTGGTTGAGGTTTTGCATAAGTTAATTGGCAACGGGATTACGTATCCTGTGGCAACAGATGTATCGAAAGGAATAGAAGATCGAAGGATATCAACGGTGATGCGAACGAACGTGAGGAAGAGAAAAAACCGGGGCGTAATTCAAAGTGCATAGGATGCATGAAATTGAAGAATCAGTTCTAGGAAATCTTAAATTCCCTGTCTTCATTTTTATTTCACTAAATGAGATATACTGTTTATGATATATTATTTCCTCTTCCCATAAGTAATTTCCATTTCATTCAAATGGTAACGGCAAATAAATTGGTTTGAGAAGTAGATAATGGAAGTTGGGAACTGTCGAATCGGAGTAGAATCGAATACTGGCATTGTTGGACCGAGCTATAGTAGAACAAAGGATGATTAAGCAAACAGTGCTGAATGCGAACGGTTGGCCGGGTAGAAAGTGACCGTACTTAAGACAAATAATTTCAGTTCCCTACTGCGGAGTTCTTTCATTTGATTTTTGAGTTTTACGCCGTCGGCATCGGAATTTTCGGGTCAGTTAAATTTTAGGTCACCGGTTATTCACGTTTCGGGTCACCTGCTCTTTCCCTTCTTATTTCACCGCGTTTAATATCCCCTACATTTTTACCGTCGATCGTAACGGATGATGTTCATTAATCAAACGTTTCTTGCTCGCGTGAGAATGACTTTCTATCATATTTTATGTACGATCGAACACTTACGTCCCATTAAGTAGATTCGAAGCAGTTTTTCTTCTTGAAGACATCTATTTTATACAGTCGATGTAAGAAGAAAGCGTGTAGTCGTCGGTTCGAACGAGAAATTCGTAGAGATTTATTTACTACGAAACATGTTCACATAAAGCTGTGTATATATTGTTAAAAATTCAAAGAGTATAATTTTCTTAAATTTGAAAACATGACCTGTAATGAGAATATCGGGCGAAGTTTTCGATCCGGAATATCTGTCCTTGGAAAAATCATCGAGCCAGGAGGATATTAAGCTTTACGCTGGCCTCGTTATTGGAATATGGAAATCTGCGCGTTAAAAGCGGGGCATCGAAACGGTTCGCGGGGCGATGCATCCGCGTTTTCCACGCTTTGTTACCTGCTTTTCATTATGGATCGGGTATCCGTCGGCTCGACCCGCCTAGACCTAGAGTCGAGGAATAATGGGGCACGCGCATGACTATATCGCTGTAGATCATGTGTAATTGGTAAACCACGATCGGTGTTCGAAAAATTAGGTCGCCAGGATCCTGCTGGTAGAAGTGTTTTAATTAGGCGATACAGAATGGCATCGACCACACTCGTTTCCAACTGTACATCTCTGATTTTCTGTACGAAGTATGGTACAACAGTCTCTTGATGTAAAAATTCCTCCACATTTTCGCAATTGCAGAAGTTACGCAGTAGGTAAATAATGTAAAAAATTGGTTGCAATAAAAAAATATTTTAAACACATTAAAGGTGAATTTAATATTCTCATATTTTTTCTTTGGATTATATGATAATACCAATACAGAAATTACAGAACCGCTATTCGGGTTTAATGAACGTATAATCTTAATTAAACGAGGCGTTATTAAGATTACACAGGAATCGATGGAAAGACGGGCGGGAACGCGTGATGCAGGAAGTAATATCGGTGGATCGTGTCGACAAAATGAAAAGTTATTGCGGTTCCTATTATTACGAGTGCTCATCGTGCGGTAGAGCAACGCCTTGCAATAAAACTGAAATTAAGTGGGTTTTAAAGGCGAAACTGAGATTACTTCGTTCCGCAATCGCCGACGATTTCATCTCGCTGCCACTTTCCGTGTGCGTGCGTTAAGAATTTCTTTTAAACAAGAAAATTCTCAACCCTCAAGTAAAATCTATTATACCTTAAAAGCTATCATTAAAGGGAATCGCTTTAGCGTTAAAAGCTATCGTCGAAGGAAATTTCGTTAATCGATCTATTTCACAGCGCTATCGCTACTGATTTTGAATAAATAATAAAGGAGTTAATGAATCGTTTATTAAGTTACTTAATTATATCGGTAGAAAATTTGATCGGATGAAATTTCACCGTATGATTTATATAACGCGCGGATTAATTAAACGATTTTTATCCTGCTGACTGATGGCAGAGAATTAATTCACTTTAGCCGCGGCGGAGATTTTAAGGGAGCAAGTCGTATTGCCGAGGAACAGCCAATTGGGAACCGGAAGACGGGCTCCCGGGTTTCCACGAGCAAGGGAAACGCGATGCGACTTTACGGAGGGGCAGAGGAGATCAAGATTAATTCCTGAGAAATCCGCTACTATGTACGTGCTCCGTAGATTTTCCTCGAGCAAATCCCCGCGACTGCAGCGCATGACTAGGATTAATTATATTGGAGGTCTTTGCCGCTGGCTGGATGATACAGTAGGAGTTGCAGATGCTTACTTACTATTGATTGAACCGTCGATAATGTTGGTGACACGCGAAGGGACGCGAATTAATTGAGGGGAGTCGGATTAATAACTTTCCTTTCATCCCTTATAAATCCGGATCGCGTGTTCTTAGAACGAAATCGAATGAAGGACGAATATGTCCACGTGTTTCATTTATATTTTCTATAATTTCTTTATAAATTATTACAGTTGTATATTAACACATCTATCCGACATCGTACAACTTGAATCTTTGTACCAACACCGTTTCATGACACGTGCAAAAATTAAACAGTCTCAATGCGTATCCAAACAACGACTCACAATTAGTTCGGTTATGTTAAGAAGTTGATTATAAATTGCTTTTCAAAAACACACGTGCACTGTTCTTTCCTTAAAACAACTTTGCGTTCTTTCAATGGACGGTTTGCTGTTTTAACGCTCCTACCTCGCTTTTGTTTGCTGCCATTCGTTCTGTTTCATTTGTATCGATTTGTTTGTGTTCACAAATGTTCCGTGAAAACAAGCGATACATGGCCGCGGAGGAAAGCCGGGAAATTAGAGTCTGCATGCGTAGCTCTGGAAACTTTCGGCGGCCGTGCCCATACTTCCCCGTTGCTACCTCGACAGTTAGTCATTTATTCAAAGCAGTTTCAAACTATGTTTGCATTTGCGTGGGATAACGCGATTAAAACGTAGATCGAGAGCAAGCTAACAGAATTCAATGCACATTCCTACCTATTGCTCTTTCGCCTTATCGTATTATCATTGCGGTAGCTCAGCGATGGTAAAGGATAACGCGAATCGTTGATGCTAACAATCAGACCGGGAGCGAATTGAGTCTCGAGCGAAAACTGTGAAACGCATTTTGGAAAGTTTCTAGCCACGGCCACTGTGCCGTCGTGATAACGAGAGCAATTCTACCGAGGTTTCTCCATCATCTTGCATAAATAGGCAGTGGGAATAAATTTAAAAAGTAAATTTCTGTGTATAAACGTAATTGCATTTCGAACTTAGCAATCTATTACAGACGCTTATGCAAATTCGTATTTTTATAAATATAATCAATGAAATGAAAGGCATCTAAACATTTGTGCCCTGTAAATTTTACTTCACTTTGGATATTTTGTATTCCTTTACGTGCATCCTGTGGTTCTTTAGATTGTTCAAACTTCCCATAAACACATAAATATCCGTGATTGTAGTTTGAGAACTCGGAAGAACGAAAGCAAGTCGCGACAGCCGGAAGGGCCGCGTGAATTCCACGGAATTTAACGCTCGACGGGCTTTTTTGCTTAAGAGCCTGTCACTCATCCGTCTTCTTTCTTTCCAACCGCGGGCAGAAGCCCGAAAACGTAGCCTCGCTCTGGTTGGGCTCGCGTCGCGACACGTTTTATTACTAGAGCTTATTAGGTTACCGGATTCATCTCTGGCCGGGTAGATGGATATATAACTAGGGAAGGATGAGGAGGAAAAACGCGGGTGGCGGGCGGCTGGTCGGGGGTTGTTAGAGGACGAGAAAAGGGAGTAACGGAAGGTAGGAGAAGAGGACGCGGAGCAGGTGAATCCGGGTCACGCCGGGCTAGGAACCAGTGACACCGAATCCGACCGCCCGGCCACCCTTTCACGAACTGGGTCACGTTTCACCGTTATACCTTCCTTCGATCGCGATTCCCATCGTATCCGATCATTTCGAACGAGCGATCTCCTCGTTCCTACTTCTGCGCTCGTCCAGCTTTGAACCTCGCCAAATATAATATTCAACTTCGCCGAATAACTTGTGCGCGCTTAATACCAAAAGCGCGACGCTGCACCTTTATCGGATATTCGCTACTTCTCGCACGGTTGCCTCAGGTACATTGTACATTCTCTTTCGCATCCTTGGCACTCACACACACGCTCAGATACTCGTACTACATATTTTGTCACAATAAGTAATAAAATAAGTAAGCTTCACAAAGTGGACTTTAAATGAATATAAATATTTTTGTGTACTTTTTATACGTCGATTCGAATGTAGCAGATATCGGTGGATAAAATTTTTTAATGAATTAATTCCTATGCTATTACTGTTATATCGCTACGCGGAACGACGGGTCGCGTTAATTGCTCGGGGTTCCCGCGATTTCGAATTCCTTTTCCACGTTGTCCCGCCGGGGTTGACCGAACGAGACCGTAAAGCTCGGCTATACGTCGACTGAAAAAGCTCCGAACGGGACGGGGGGAGCGGTAAGTGGAGTAGGACGTCATTAAAACTTGCCGACGGGAAGTCGTTCACCGAGCGCGCGAGAAAGAATTCCGGCTTGTACCGTCTCGGTCAGTCAGCGAGGATTTCCCTCGAAAATGCTAATCCCCAGCCATTTCCAGTCGGAACTTTTTTTACTCCACTCTCGGAGCTTGTTTATCTCGCTACTAGAATTTCGAAGGAACTAATTTCGTCCGAACTATGAAAGGAGTCACGAAAGACCGTTCTCGATACCGCTTTGAATCGCAGTTTTTCAAGTCGCAACGGTCGTTTGCTTTTTAAAGGTTCTTTCAGCGTCTGGTGTCGTTTTAAACTGACGTAAGCGGCTTTGTGAATTTACTCAATTTTATAAACGAACATTTTAATAAACGAATATTTATACGATCTCCTGCAAAGCCTCCCCTTTGTTGAGGGCAACGGTAGAGAAAGCGAATTTAATATAAGTGGTTGGCTAAAAATTTCATCTCTGCGCCCGTAATTTACTTGACTTTAAAGCGGTTAGCAACGGCTAACAGTAAACGAGTATTTATTATCCTCGGAGCGATCCAGTAGTTATTAAAATTTGGCTAGACGGGAAAATTTCTTTCTCTAGACTGAAAGAGGATTCCGCTCGAGCTCCCATTCCATAAATGGACAAAGTGGCCGTGGTTCGCATGAGAACTGGAAATAGGATCGACAAAGGAAAGGATCACGACGGATGGAAGCTCTCTATATGAGAGCGAAAAAAGCGGTCGTGGATATAGCGGTGATCACGTTTTTGATATATAGTCGAGAGTTTTCTCGGGGAAAACGATACCGTGCACTTGAGGGAAGGACGAGGTGTTGGGATATTGTGCTACCAAAGAATGAAAGATGAGATCAGAAACCGAATGAGGATTCGAACCTCGTATGTAAAGCTTAGCCAATGTTCAACATGTTTTGATCATATTAGATCTTTAACAGAAATTGCAGACTGCTGGTTTTTATGCAAAATAAAACATTTGCGATGTCAATTTAAAGAATCAAATCTAAATAAGAATTCGTTTGCAAATGGTAGTATGCATTTTACTTTTAGCGTTTTATATGACTGGACATTATGAGCAATTTTAGTGTTCAGTTTAATCGTAATTTTTTACTACGATAAATTATGCTAGATTAACTTATGATAATTAGAATAAAGAACACCAGCGCTCGCAAATCTAATTAGATTATGAAATAAATTCAACGTGAGTAATAAAAACGGGGACGGAGGCAAGCCTGTCGGAACAGAACGCTTCCTTCATTTTTTCTCAAGTTTAATAATGCACAACACGGAGGAATTTGTAATTTCCGCGTTTACCCAAATGCACGTAGAACAGGAGCGCCGGCGAATCCTATCAAAATTAAATACACGTCAAAGCTTTCTCGTCGTCGAGTAAAATTATTCTTGGCGCTGGCTGCCATCTCCTCGCGTTCCTTCAGTTTTACACTCACTTTACCTTCTCTTTATGTCTCGCTCGCCTCCTTCTTTCCCTCCCTTTGTTTAACGCGTCATTTTTTCCGCGACCTGCGTGAATTCTTTATGCGCTACGCACGATGAAACACGACGCGACGCCGCGGCATGGTAATGTCATTTATTGTATGCCGTAATAACACGGGCAAAAAATACATATAAATGAACAATATAAAAATGAATATAAATGAACATCGAAATTATGAATCCGTCTAAAAATTAAAAACGCTGTTTAATATGTAGAATTATATGTAACAATCTACATAATTTCTCTTCTGTTTGAACGTAATTAAGAGAGTCACTGATAAGTTTCAGTCTTTTACTAAAAAAAAAAAGAAACATTAATTTTATTCATCTATCTATTCTCCTTTTATTATTTTTTTATCAGTCTCCAAAAGCTGGAGGAATTGTATGACCAAATCATTGGCAAATGTAGAAATTGTCTGAGGAATATTAATTAGAATTTATGTACCATCTCGTGACTTCTTGTCACGTTCTACTTGTTAGGCAGCCCATTGTCTGATACCATCAGCCTAATCATCTATTATTCCATACCGCTCGTCTGACTGCACAGTGACGCGTTCTACTGTTCTGCCTTCTTACCATCAATTGTCAGAAACCGCGGCGTGCCGGTTTCCTTCTGCTCGTCTGGTCTGGGCGTTTCCCTCGTTCTACCGCTGCCCGACCATGCGCGGTCTTACACCACTTTAGCCTCGTGTCCCCGACACGAGATATTCTATCTACCTAGCTCCTTATTGTTCGCGAATTTAGCTCGCTTATTCGATCGCGTGTGTTCCATTTCTCCGGTTGCATTTAGATCAAACGAGTAAATCCATGTTGTTTCATCACAAAAGAAGAATTCAAACGATACCAACGATATTTCGTCCAATCGATGATTTCGCAGCAAAAAGGGTGCACCTTTATTATTAGCGCTTTCTTTTAATTACGATTTTTACGTATCTAAAAATTCTACATCGTCTGATAACGATTGACTGATTTATTGCACCTACTACTGCAGTTTCGTGTAAAAAGAAATGCTCCAGATTGCAAATAGCCAAACAACTTCTTAACCCTTTAACTACTACCATTTGCTTTTCAATGAATGTGCTATTTTAATGTTAAAAGGAATGATTCTATAAATAGTTTTTTATCATTCATTCGAAGTTAGTAATAATAGAACATTCTTGTCACGTTTCCAATTGTCAGTAATACAATTTTGTTGAAGTAAAGGAAGAGGACGAATTGCGCTCGGGTATTTTAGACGAATTCTTCCATGTCGCTCTTATGCACAAAGTAAGAAAGAGCCGCGATGATAGAAAAGATTCGCAAAGGGAAATAAATTGTTTGGTGAGTGGAAAGCTGTTTCCGTTAGCCGCTCAAAGCATGTCTAACTGCGTGGCTCCTTTTACAACGGACTGTATCACGTAACGCAACTCCCTAGTAAGATCCTTATATAAGAAACGTGCAATTCTGCTTGCGAATTCTTCCCCTTTTTAGGCACGGGTCTCGTTTAGCGAGGAAAACGGATAACTGGCAGCCATGCCGGCGGTTTTCACTCTAGAGTTTGAAACTTGAGCAAAAGTTGTTGCTGTTACTTATTTCGTTCGCTTACTCGCGACTTGGATAACTCGTTGTCCTGTTCGTTACGTGACATCACGATTTATCAGGAATATTCGATTGAATTCCCTTTTCAATAAAGTAAAAGCTGGCTAATTGAAAAAAGATCGATTCAGATTAAGAAAAACGTACAACGAAAAACGAAACGTGAAAGGAGAAAAGAACGAACATCCCAGACGTTCCGTCGAGCCGCGACGACGGATCGGGGTCAGGTTTTTCCACTCTTTTCACCTGAAAAACACGAATTATAAAACTTGTCACTGAACACGAGAAAAATGAAATTTTATCTAGGAAAGAGGTAACGGAGTGTTGCATACGAATCCGCGTAAAATTGTAGTTTTAGCATAACACCATTTGTTTGCGTTTAACTGAAAATTAGTATTTAACCCTTGGCACTCCGCGTGTTTTTGTATCACTGCTTACCAGCAACTCTGGCACATTTTTCCAGTGTAAGCATGTTAAAAACAGTTGGCTCAGCAGCGGAGCCATTAGAGTTACCGAATAAATGAGCGATGTCTCTGTACGTGAGCCAACTGAGCGCTAAGGGTTAATAAATGTGTATGAAAATCGGCCAATGAGATCGACCGTTATCGCGTTGCTTCGAAATTCAATACAGTGTTCGCGGAGATCCATACGCTTCTAATGAATGGAACGTGGGTGAAGAAAAAAACGAAAGGAATGCAAAAATGAGCAGAGAGCGGAATATCGACGGGACGAGATCGAAGTAATCAATTCAGTCCTGGCTAATCGGTTGAGTTATCGAGTCAGCGACTCGATGATCGGACATTGTTTAGACCGGCACGCGCACTGCCTCGTTACAGCGTCGACAATTGCGGCGAAACGAAATTGTGGTTCGCTGTTGTTCCATGGAATCCGCTCGATACGGTTCGCGTTCATACGATCGCGTGTGTTGCACTCCACGAAGCGAACTTCCAGTGGAAACCGGCGATAATAGCCGGCCGAACGATTTATCTAGCCTCTACAAATATTTCCAATACATTCCCCGGTAGCCACATTCGCGGAAAAAAGTATTATCGTCTGACGATTTTTACCAAAGCTTTGTTTATATTTTCTTTCATATATTAATTGTGCAGAGAGTCAAGTTCCAAGAATCGTGACAGTAGGAGGTATGTAAATTCGTGGAATCACACACACACACACACACACAAGCAGAGAATTTAAATCGTATAAGTATCGCGTTGTGTTTTTTAAATTTACATATCCATCGTTTATTAATTTTGTCATACAGTTTAGGGAAATAAATTTTCGTTTGATAAAATACAGAAATGAGCCTTATACAATTAATGCGTGGGAAGTTTGTTTTAATCGAATCATTAAATAATTGTTGATTTCAAATGGTAGCTTTTAGACTCACCCTATGTATCGTAAATTATTCTGCTTCTACTCATTCTTACGAATCTCTCGAATCTATGAAAGGAAAGGCACAGTTCTGTGTCCTTCGTTTCCTTTCAATCTTGTCAAATTTCCTCGAAAATCGTATTTTCGAGGCTTTGCATGACTCATTCAAGATTATCCACGATTCGTAGCGAAGGTTCCTATGCCGCGCACGGTCTCCTGTTTTTTATTGAAACACACGACCGGCCGCTGGGACCGAGCGTAGTTTTAAAACACGCTCGCAATTACCGTGCTCTGTGCTCACTTTCGCGTAACGTATTCTTCTAACTTAAATTGCTCCGCGGGATCTCGGCGCGCCAACGAAAAATTGCATTTCTCGCTCCTCCCGTCCCATTCCTCGTCGTTAATTTAATAAAAAAGACAGAAAACATATTTCACGCGGAGAACAATTTTCCACTGTGTACATCTCTGTAAAGCGCGTGAACGCGCGAAGAGCACGAAGGTAATTAACGAACTCGCCATATTTGCTATGACGAATCGACAATTAATAAACACGAAAAGAGAGAGAGAGAGATTATTAAGAAAAGATATTTAATTAAAATAGCGCAGGTTTAAAAAAAATGCTCGTTTTAAAGCAACGGCATCTGTAAATTTAAACTTGTAATCTACAAACCTCTGTTTTGGAGTATCTGGCTACCACTTGGCGAGCTGCGTACACACCTATGCCCTCGAATCCATGTTAAAAATACAATTCCGACTTGGTCTCCCTTAATTTCGAGCATCTCGTAACGAGCAAACGGAAACTCGGCTCTTTACCTTTCATTTGAAATCGCTCGGGGCCGTTCGCCGCCGCGGAAGGGTGTAAGCCACCAAAAAGAGGAACACCGGAAGAATGAAAAAGTGTATGTACATTCGTGAAAACACGCGAGCCTCCGAAAGTCTCTAGAAGCTGGCAAGTGGACGCCCACGCGTTGATTTCCCATTAATTCCCGCGGGATTACCGGCCCCCGGATCCTCCCGATCATTAAGGATTACGCTCCTGCAACACTTTAATACTGGACATCGATATCCGAACTTTCTCAGATGAAGAAGTCGAGGAAATGAAGATCCGAGTCCTGCCGGGAAATCGATTTGAAATTTTTCCAATACGGTGACGTAAAAGCTTAAATTAGACTCGTGGGTGTCAGATGTCAGACGTATGAACAAAATCTTAATAAGTTTCGCTTGCTGTTAGAATATATCTCTGACTCGGTTAAGAAAAAAAAGTGCCAATATATATTCGAAACATGAACAAAATAAATATATGCATATTTCAATGAAGATATAATATAGTATAAAATTTGCACGAAACGAGACTGTTCCTACGTTTACACCACGTGCGCACGTTGATGAAATATGAGCAACGGTTTAAGAAGCATTCAGTGTCCGTCTGAAATGGGTAGCAGCCACGTGGGTGCACGTGTAGAAAGAATAAATAATATTGTACGCTGGAATTTTACAAGAGAGCGTAACGCTGACGTAGATAAATAGCGTGGGAACGTGTTGGCGTTGGAGGAAACGTTACATGAATTTGCATGAAACGCCGAGAACTCGTGCTCCGAGACTCTTTTCCAATCTGGACGTCTGCTCTGCTATGTGGAAGGCATGAAGAAGGATAAATCGGGTCGTGTTCTGATTGAGAAAAGTTTGGGAACAACTTGATTTAGGCTGAGACTGAATTTATCAACCTGTTGCGAACCGATTTTTCCTGCTGCACGTACGTGTGTGCATACGTCAGCCCTTCCACGTTGTATTACTATGCGTATCACGTGCCAAACTTTGACAGTCCGCGATTGGAACGTGTCGAACGTGATTCGTTTCGCCTTACCATTTAATTGTCTATATCTTCTCGCAATTAATTTTCGTACGTTCGAACGTCACTTATAAGCAGAACTGTTTCAAGGCAACAAAGAATACGGTAGCGTTATTTAAAATGGAAGATCAGAGAACGTGCTTGGCAAGAGACAATGTCCAAGGACAATTGGTTATGCAAGCACCAGTCAATTAAAGCGAACGTCAAAGCTAAAAGCTTGCGGAGACTTCTTTGACAAGGTTGATTACAAGATTCCGAGGTTTAAACGATATCTGATATTCATCCGGATCGTTTTCAAACGCAATCGAGGAGGGGCATGCATCAATTAAAGAAAAAAGAACGACGTGAAAGAAGTTATCGATTGATAATACAAATCGTCCTGCTGGTACAAAAGAATGAGAAGTATCAATTGTACTGTTTGAAGGTTAACGAAGAACCGTTTGATCGTTTCATTTTTTTTTGCGTTATGAAAACGTATCAGACACGATATTTTCCACGCTCCTCGTTTAAGGTATGTAAAGAAATTCTGGGCACGGTTGGGAAAATTCTTCCCGACAATAGTCCCTCGGCTCTTATTAACTCCATAACACAGAAGCGGAAAAGGAAACAGAGTGGAATGCGAATCAACCCCAGGATGGAACGTACAGTGTGGTTTCATAGAAAGTTCTTAAAACTGAAGGAATGTCTTCCATCCTTTTGAGTAAAGTGTCCCTCGTGCGTTTATTGCTTACTTGAGGCTTTGCAATTTTATTTTAACCGTAACAATCAATAGTTCTACGACAAAATTAAAAGCGTATTTTATAGAATGTTATTTTTTCAGAGAAAATATTTATAGTAAACCATATAGAGGATTGCGTAGCGAACGCATTGAAACGCACGTAAATATAGTCTGAAAAATTATTATTTACACATATTTGTACATCAAAGCTTCTGGCAGATTTGTTCGCATTTTTGGCACTGATAAATTGCTGTTCATTGGAGCGTCGACAGTTTTGTTAAATAATCTCCAATAACAACTTCTAGCCGACCACCCAGTATATGTATATTCATGAAGGATAGGATGGTCCACGAGAATCAGATCTCTACTGTTCTCCAGGCACGGCGTCAGAAGGAAACTGCTAGCAATTTATCGTGCTTTCCGAAGATTACACCCACGATTGCAGAACGCGTAGAGCTTCGCGGGAAAATTTAATTTCGCGATCGTGATTCGGGTTATCAATCAGTAAATTATGTTTGCCTCAAGTCGAGTCGGCGATAAGTTGATTTCGAATATTCCTCAAATTCTACAAACGAATTTCTTCCCCTGTTTATAAATGAACAGTCCGCTGCGATTAAGGAAGCAGTCAGGCTTTCAGGTAATCTGAATAAATCGTTTAAAAAGTAATTACAAATAAAATGCTGTTTCAGACGTGATATGCACGAGTTTGCAATCAACTAGTATTCGTAATGAGATGATAAACCATATCGAATCATTTTAAACAATAGCAATGCACACCTGCTTCCCTTCAAATGTTGTCGCTTCTCCTTATAACAGTTTCTCATCAGGTTTTGTCTCATACCGTTTCACGAGCAAAAGCATAACTTCCACTGAAGTAAATGTCCAAGTAATATCAGGACGTTCCTGTTTCTTTTTAAAATTCTACTTTATCCCCAAGATGGGAGTAGCAATATTCTTGAAGATAAACCAGGAAGCATTTACCCACAACCGAGTTTAAAACAATAATCGTAAAGAATGATCGTCGCAAACGATTATGTACACAGGTATAGCACACGGTCCGTAGATGGAAGCATCAATGATCGGGCAAAAGTCGAAGGTCAAAGAGTCAAAGCTTTTTGCTCGTTCCGTGGACGAATGGTTCGGGCAGAGATAACGACCGAGGCTTTATCTTCTCCATCTCGCGTTGGTCAACGAAAAGGAAAAAGAAACCGATTACAAAAGGATCTTATCACGGTCGAAAAGAATAGTTAACGAAGCACCGAAGGGAAGTGGCTGCGGGAAGTTTTGCCCCATTTAAGTAATTCGTTTGGAGTTCGACGAGAAGAGGCGCGATCCCGTCGGCAATTAATTTTACTCCCCAGGAAGCGATTCGGCGAAGTAGCGATCTCGCAAATTGCACAGCTTCGTATACGTGTTTGATACTTATCACACTTTAATTGGCGAGCCAGTTCGGTAAGTTTCTGTATTATATAACATTAACAATGATTAGGAAACTGAAAATGACGCTGAAACATCGTTCCCGGCGATCAACACATTAAGGTAATGTTCGCTCCTGTTACAAAAACCGGGTGGGGTCGTTTTGTTTCAAGAAAATGATCGGACCGGGACGAGGACTTGAAATATCGTTGGCCCGGTTAGGAGAGGCAGTAATCAGTTTGGAAACTATTTCAATTAAATTATCTCGGAACAGCTCGCGTTTGCAAATCAAACAATATTATTCTTGGCACCGATCGCAACCGCCTTCCGCGCCAAAACTTTCCAATCACAAGAAGGAACTCGCGATTCTATTAAATCGTCCGCTTGGAATCGAAACTGGCGATTTCGGTCCGAACTTTTGTAAACTCTTTAATTCAATCGTGAAACATCTCTGATAATCGCCGACTTCAAACAGTTTCAGAAATGAGACAAACAAACAGATAATTCATAGATGACTACAAGCATTTCCATGTATGTAGATCTACAGCATTACCATTATTTTCAGTTCGATCACATACTGACATATACCACTTGATCAATCGTCACAGAACTATGCAAGCCTCCGGTCTATGCAAATGAATCGTATTTATCCGTCTAACATACTGCGCTACTATTCTCTATGATATTCGAAAAATGTATGAACCTGATCCACTGTATACTAATTTTATTCTGTCATATTCGTCTGTTGACGTAGTGTTACAAATTCTTAATTTATTCTGAACGTAACTTTTACCCTGACAAATATAAAATAAATGCTTTCCTATTTTTCATAGCCTCCTTGTAAAAAGATAAATTATTAAACTTCCTCTTTTTTATACAGAAATAAATAGTAATTGTAGAATGTAGAAGATTGACAGAGTGAATCAATAAATAATACCGTTTCAAATTATTCTTTCTTTATTGAGTTTATTGTAGAGACTTGGAAAATGAATTTATGAAATGTAGTATGATGTAGTATGTAGTTAAATGAAATATAGGAATGGATTCACACAATGAGTATGTACTGTCTTATGAAAGATGTTTCTTTTAATCAAATGAGAGAAAATTGTTCACTAGTTCTTATTGACTCATTGTACATTATGGAGATCTATGATACAGTAAATCAAGATCAAGAATCCAGTAGGGTAAACTCAGACTACATTAATATCAGCTTCGTCATCTGAAAATTCAGAACGCAAATTTGTTTTCCCATCAACGAACCGTCGCGTATCGTTTAATCTACAAAGATGTCGGATATCCGAGCTGGCCTACATTTTTGTATCATATTCGTGCATCAATGTTTGCAGTACGTTTCACCCATTTTCGATCGAATCAGTCGTCCCCACTTTTGTTCTATCGTGTGGACCACGTCGAATTTCGTTTCATGGGAAACAAAACGACATCTCGATGCGCAGCATACCGTCGGCGTTCAGTTTAATCGTACTGCGTTTCGGTGAAAACTGCGATCGACGAGTTTATATATTTTTTTTAGGATCAAATTGCGCGGGAGAGAGAAACGCGGAACAGCGATTTTTATTTTTTGGTTACACTTTCGGTCCCAGGGAACGATCTATCAAATTTCAAAAATTGATCGCACCAATTTGAAACATCTAGAAATAGCAATGACGAGTCACTTCCAATAGAAA